>NW_027397086.1:20416370-20447208 GCF_003265705.2 Callorhinus ursinus | reverse complement strand
TATTGGGCGCCTGGGTGGCTCAGTTGGTTAAGCGACTGCCTTCGGCTCAGGTCATGATCCTGGAGTCCCGGGATCGAGTCCCGCATCGGGCTCCCTGCTCAGCAGGGAGTCTGCTTCTCCCTCTGACTCTCCTCCCTCTCATGCTGTCTCTCATTCGCTCTCTCTCAAATAAATAAATAAAATCTTTAAAAAAAAAAAATAAAAAAATAAAAAAATAAAAGATTTTATTTATTTATTTGACAGAGAGAGAGGGAGGGAAGGAGAGGGAATGAGCACAAGCAGGGGAGCAGCAGGCTACCTGCTGAGCAAGAAGCCCGATGTGGGACTCAATCTCAGAACCCTGGGATCATGACCTGAGCTGAAGGCAGACACTTAACTGACTGAGTCATTGAGATAATTCACACACCTTATAATTCACCCACTTCTGTGTACAATTCAGTAGTTCCTTTTAGTATATTCAGAGTTATGGGACCATCACCACAATCAATTTTGGAACATTTTCATTACCCCAAAAAGAACCTCCATACTACCTAGAAATCACTCCCTCATTTCTCTCAACCCCCCACACCCCTGGAAACCACTACTCTACTCTCTGTCTCCATAGATATAGCTCCTCTGGACATTTCATAGAAATGGAATCATACGTATGTGGTCTGACTGCTTCTTTAACTCAGTATAATGTTTTCAAGGTTCACCCACATGGTAGAATGTATCAGTGCTTCCTTCCTTTTTATGGCCAAATAATATTCCATTATAGAGATATACCACGTTTTGCTTATCCATTCATCAGTCAATGGACATTCAATGGTTGATTTTAGATATTATCCCCGTGTCTTCCAAATCAGGACATGAATACGTTACAACCTTTGTTAGCAATACCCATCTCTCTTCAACTGTCTTCCCTTTTCGCGTCTTGAACAAAAGTTTCAAACTTATCTTCTAAGTAATTTGAAATTTATTTCTATAAAATCTAAGGCACATTTCTCCAGCTCTTTCCAAACAGGTAAGAATTCCAGAACTCAAATAGAAAAACCAAAAAAGTAAATGCTATGCTTTCAGCAGAGTAAGTCAGCCAATATAGTTCTAGAGGTCTAAAAGGCTTCTGCAATGACTGGATCTTCTTCTATGATAGTTAGGAGATCTCTACCCATAAACTTTATCTTTCACTTACTCAGCAAAATTTTTTAAAGACTTTCATGTGGCATTTGATGAGGTCCCCTGGTATGGACTCAAGAAAATCAGTTACACAGATCTTTAACTTTTTACTCGACCACAATTCCATCCTTAGGTTAGATTACTATACACATGTGTACAGTATAATTTTTAAGATAACTTTTTTTTTGAGATTTTGTTTTTGAATTTCGAACAAGGAATCACATACCAGTAATTTTTTTCTGGGCATACATCTCACTGCAACAAATCTTATCAATCCCTAGATGTTCCTAATTACTTCAATATATTAAAATTCCAAATTTCCTTCTTTCCCATAGGCAATAGTGGGGGGGGCATCCCAAATCTGTGTCATGGAGACTGACCCTGACCTGCAGTAACTGGGCCTTATCCTCTATCCTTCATGTCCTTCCACAAAGCTTCAGACAAGCTAATCTCCTCAAGCACACTCCTGCCTCCACATCTTGATCCACATAAACACACCTTAAAATACACGATGCCTTCTCTTTATTCATCGAAAACCTATCATTCATTCCTTCAAGGTTTATCTCAAGTGCCCCAGTGAAGCACCTGATCCAGTTCTGGGCAGGCACTTCTAGCGTGTGCAGCAGAAAGAACCAGGATCCGAATTCATCTTCAGTTTGAAACCAAGCTCTGCAATTTACTACACAACCACTAGGAATTTACTTAGCCTTGCTAAGCCTGTTTCTTCCTCTGTAAAGTGGGCCAAACAATTTAGACTACTACAGGTTTCTTGGAAAGATTAAATGAAACAAATTGGAAACTGCCAAGCACAGTCACCAGCAGATAATATTTAATATTTACTAACCACCTTTTTTTTTCTCCACAAAGCCTTATTTGACCACCCAATTTTAATGATCATTCTGTCCTAATGCACAAGTAATGAATACCTACCATTGACTGATGAATGGATAAGCAAAACGTGGTATATCTCTATAATGGAATATTAAGCAAAAGACAAACCTCTCTGTTCAGGCTACTAGCACTATTAAATAAATCCTCCAGGAGGTTTACTTTCATTGTATGTTTCTTGTTGACTTATATATTTAAGCCTATTTAAAAAATAGAAACTGTTCTAAAGGAATCTCTACTTACACTTCATCAAAGCAGGAAGCCCCTACCAATGAAGACCCTGCAGAGAGAAAGCCAGAGAGAGAGGCTCTTCCCTTACCTTGTGTGTTATCCATTCTCTTCCATACTGGTACACGTTGTTAGCTGCAGAATTGAGGGCTCTTTGGACTACTTGAGCCTCAGGAAGCCAACTAATTTAAAATAAAAGAATGAAAAAATTACAAGCTAGTATATTTTTAGTGGACTGTGTCAGTAACTCTCAGAATTCCATGTATTTAAACAATCAGTTACTGACAAATTGTTGCTCAGCCATCACAAGCAGATACAAATGAATCTCAGGCAGGAATTCTCGACTTCCAAGCCTAACACTTAATTCTACCATCGGAGAGGCCCTTCAAGCTCTCCTTAGCTTTTAGACCCACTTTCCCCACAAACTCCCTTTCATTCTGCTCTGCCTGGTTTCTCTGCCCATACATATCCCGGATTATCTGCCTTATTCAAGACCAGCCTTATTCTGCATCAGAACTGCTCAGAAACCTGTTAGACATGCAAATTCTTGGGCCCAGGTCCAGACCTACTAAAAAAGAAATGGAGCTGAGGCCCAGCAACCAGTACCCTAACAAGCCGTGAAAGTGATTCTGATACATGCTGATCTAAGAACTGAGAAAGAAAACAAGAAGAGAGAGTAAATCATTGTTTTCAATGGAGATCTTTTTCGTTATGATGTGAGGAAGTCCCGAGCAGAGTTCTAGCTATACAAGGAGCTGCGTCTACAAGGTTTATTCTTCATGCCATGAGAGACGGCCTCCCCACTATCCTGTTAACTAAGCAGACTGTATCATCTGCCTTAATCAATAACACATTACATATGCCCAGTGTTTTCTGAAGGAGAAATATCTTCATGTATTCTTTATTTTTTCTAAGATTTTATTTATTTATTTGAGAGAAAGAGAGAGAGCGAGCAAGCACACAAGCAGAGGGAAGGGCAGAGGGAGAGGGAGAAGCAGACTCCCCACTGAGCAGGGAGCCCTGACACAGGCCTCGATCCCAGGATCCCAAGATCGTGACCTGAGCCAAAGGCAGACACTTAACTGACTGAGCCATCCAGGAGCCCCTCATATATTCTTTAAATTGTACCTCAAAAGGTTGTACACTACAGATGTTGGCATTCACAAATTTAATAGTCCTGATTTCAACTATCCATGACTGATGCCCAAAGGCCAAAGCAAACAGTAACTAAGAACTTTCCTGAGGCCTAAATATGACACAAAATACAAAGCTGGCTTATGGGAAAGAGTCAAGTCAAATGAGCAACATTCTCAACCTACAGCTGTTTTACACACTTGTAGTACTTTATATAGTAAATTGGAAGTGATAACTTGCTTGTGTGTGTATGTGTGTGTGAGAGAAAGACAAAGATGGTCCTAAAGAGAAAGCCAACTGCCACTGAGGGACAAATGTAATGATACTGAGAAAAAGACATTCTGGATACATCAGAAAATGCAATGTCAAATTGGTAATGGTTTCAATCTTTAATATTAACCCGTTCTTGCTACACTTCAAATAAAGTATTTCTGAAACTTTTGGCAAATTCTCAAATATTTTTCAGCAAGTTAAGACAAAACTTTAGAGATGATTACAAATGTAATAATCTAAGTATGAAGACATGAACAGAACATTGAAATCTTTAAATACAGATGGGATTTGGGAGAAATTTAGTATATTTTAAATTATTCTAGTATTTAGAGGCTCATCAGTGCTTTGAAGGGACTGCTGAATATTTTCAATTATGTAGTACGACATTTTATGGGGAAAATTATAACCTCTAGTGTTAAAGTATGAGGATTCACATTAGTATTTGAATAGATTTTTAATGACTAACAAGTGTCTATTAGGCCTGATAAATTCTTGCTGGCTACTATGAAAACACTTTGCCAAAATACTCACACAGGTATCCTAAGAGCCACAGATGAGAGGAGCTGTTCTGAGGCCAAGTCAAAGATCTTGGCTCCGTCCAGACCTCCTCACAAGAAGTGCCCTCTAGGAGACACAGGGCCAAAACCACCTGAGCAACCCTGGCTGGGACACGCTGGGATGTGCTTTGACCTTCTACCAACCAGAGCCAATCACTAACTCTCCTACGCTAAGAGGAATCCCTTAGGAGAAACCAAGTTCCTATAAATTGGACTGGTGTACCCTCATCTTCCTGGGTAAAGGTTAATCTGTATCACAATATGACCTACCAAGAGAACAATTAAAAACAACTTAGCTTAGCCTGTTGGATTCTTCCCAAGTAAGGGAAGGTCTAAGTCACATTCAGTACCATTTTAATGTCATCTCTTAATGAGGGTCATGAGAATCAACAGGCTTGAGACTAGTTAACAGAAAGCAGGAAATGGACTCCAAGTGAACAGAACCATCCAAGACAAGAATTAAGATGTGCTCCAACTTCAACTTCATTTTCTTTGAAGCTCTGTAAAGATGACACTATCCTGTCTTCATATTATTCATCAGTTCACCAAATACACTCATGGGGAGTCGAGGTACCTACATAGGGTGTATAAAATGTGCACATTGGAAATATATAGGACCAATTCCTTTTTTTTTAAGATTTATTTATTTGAGAGAGCGAGAGAGAGAGAGAGAGAGAGAGAGAGAAGTGGGGGGAGGGGCAGAGGGAGAGAAGCAGACTCCCTAGTGAGCGGAGAGTCCGACACCAGGCTTGATGTCAGGACCTAGAGATCATGACCTGAGCTGAAACCAAGAGTTGGCCACTTAACTGACTGAGCCATCCAAGGACCCCTGACCAATTCTTAACTGTATCTCCTCCACTAGGTATACCCACATGAATTTTCTACTAAGTCAAATGCCTTCTTCAGGACAGGAATCCACTTGGGTACCAAGACTACAAGAACCATTAGTATTCATGTCCACCCCCATTAATCTGTTGCAAAAGAATCAGACTTTCCACAAATCATCAAAGTCTAAACAGCTTTTAAAAACCTTCCTGGGTGACTCAGTTGGGTGCCCGACTCTTGATTTCGGCTCAGGTCATGATCTCAGGGTTGTGAGATCAAGCCCCGCGTCTGGCTCCCCACTCTGCACAGAGTCTGCTTGGATTTCTCTCTCTCTCTCCCCCTGCCCCTCCCCCCCCGCTTGTTCGAGCTCTCTAAAATAAATAAATCTTAAAACAAAACAAAACACAAAACTTTCTGCATGGAATATTACACAGCAATAAAAGGGAACACACTAACAATACATACAACACCTTCAATGAATTTCAACAGAATTATGCTGTAGGTATGGCTATAAAGGGGTGGCATGAGGATGCCTGTGGTATGGAACAGCTCTGAACAGCTCTGTATCTTGATGGTCTTGGTCTTGATAGCTTACAGGAAGCTACACATATGATAAAAACTGTGAGAGTGCACACGCACACGCACACGCACACACACACACACAAAGTGCATGTAAAACAAGTGAACTGTCCATTTCCTAGTTTTGTTACTGTATTATAGTTATGCAAAATGACAACATTAGAGGAGGTGGGACGAAGAGTCCATGGGACCTCCCTGTGCCTTTCTTTGCCATGCCCTATGAATCTAGAATTATTTCAAAATTTAAAAATAAAAACAAGCAACTTTCTAAACTACTCTGATCCAGGGCTCCCCAGACTGTGTGTGCCTTCAATACAGTAGTAGAGACAGTCAGTCCTATTGCAACTGAAAACCATACAGAGGGGCTCTGGACGTCTGGACTTATTTCCACTACAGAAGAATGACCATCAAAGAAGAGGAGCCACTGAGATATTAAGGCTGCCAATTTTTTTAACTTCACTCCAGATCTCTCTCCTGAACTACACACCAACATAGGCAATTGCCTACCGGATGCTTCTGCTTACACTTACCATAGGAACCTCAAAATCAACAGGTAAAAAAGTAAGTGAATTCTTTTCCCCACCATATCTGCTCTTCTATTTCCCATCTTGGTGAATCTACCATCATCTGCCAACTTACAAAGCCAAAAACACAAGTAATGCTACATTTCTTCCAACTATATCACCAAATCTGTCCATCCTGTTCATTGCCACTATAACTGTCCACAATTAAGGGCTTCATCATCTCTTACCTGGTTTACTCTGGCTTTTAACTGACCTAAAAGGCTCAAATATTATACCCTGTCCATCTTTTCTCCACAGTACAGAGGGAAAAACTGTTCTAGAATGAAATCTGTTTATGCCAGTTCTTTTCTTCTATCCTTAATCAAGATAATGAACATATCTATCACTCTCAAAAGTTTCCTTGTGCCCCTATGTACTCCCTTCCCAGAGCCCACTATCCACAGACAACCACTGATCTTTCTGTCACTATAGATTAGTTTGCATTTCCTAGAACTTTGCATAAATGGAATCATATTGTATGGACTTTTTTTTTTTTTTGCCTGACTTCTTTCACTCAGCAGTTATTTTGAGATTCATCCATGCTGCTGCATATATGGTTAATTTTTATTTGATGCTAAGTATTATTCCTTTGTACAGATAGACTACAATTTGTAACTAATCAGAAATATTAAGGACAAGCACTTTGAGTATGCTCTGGGAAACAGGAGATAAGTGCAGAGAAATATATTTTGAAAGACATCCTTTTAAGGATATTCAAATATGATTCTAAACCAAGTTCAAGAAACGTCCAAGCAGGTTTTATATAAAGAAATGAAGTGAAATGAAAGGAGAAAACCAAGTTAAATGTCAATTTACAATCCTAAAACTGGCTGAGTATTTCCTACTTAAATTAGTGACTACCTTGGAGTTAAAAAAAAAAAAAAGGCCATACAATTTGTCATCAAATTCAACAAGGTAACATAAAAACCTCTTTCACAGAAGCCAAATTAAACAAGTACAAAAAGAGTTCCTCTGAGACAGGGGTTGGCAAATTTCCTCTGTAAAGGGAAAGAGAGTAAGTATTTCAGGCTTTTGCGGACATAAAACCTGGGTCACAACCACTCAGTTCTACCTGTTCTTGCAGCCCCAAGACAGCCACAGACAGTATGTAAATGAATGGGTGTGGTTTGTTCTAATAAAACTTTACAGAGATGCCTAGGTGGCTCAGTAGGTTAAGCGTCTGCCTTCGGCTCAGGTCATGATCCCAGAGTCCTGGGATGGAGTCCCACATCGGGCTCCTTGTTTAGCAGGGAGCCTGCTTCTCCCTCTGCCTGCCACTCCCCCTGCTTGTGCTCTCTTTCTCTCTCTGCCAAATAAATAAGTAAAATCTTTAAAAACAACAACAAAACTTTACAGAAATAGGTGGCTGAAAGTCGTCCTGAGCCACAGATTGCCAACCTTGCCTCCAAAATGATACAATGTGAGGGTGCTTGGGTGGCTCAGTCAGTTAAGCACCTTGACTCGGTTTTGGCTCAGGTCATGATCTCAGGGTAGTGAAATCGAGCCCTCCATCAGGCTTCACACTCAGCTGCACGTCTGCTTGGGATTCTCTCCCTACCCTTCTCTCTCTACCCCTCCTCCTGCTCTGCTCTCTCTCTAAAATAAATAAATCTTAAAAAAAAAAAAAAGATGCAATGTGGAAACACTGCTAATCTGCCACTGGGGAATTATCTCAATTTCTTAACCTTTGGTCCTGATTCCTCATCTGTGAAATGGGGATTGTCTCTTCAATCTCCTCAGTCACTGTGAGGAACACAGGACACACTGTAGGTGAAAGTGCTTTGCAAATCATAAACATATTATAAACTGTAAATCTCATTTCAAATATAAAGACATTGACCATAAACTGTTCCCAAAATCTTACGTACTTCCCTCTCCCACCAACCCCCAAAACATGCCGTTCTTATGCAAAAATGACAACATTCATCAAAGTTTTTCTCGTCCCATCATTTTCTCTTCCAAGGTAGCTGCATCAGTGAAGATGATTTCGTGAAATGATACTAAACCTAGGGCATCCATTTCTATTTTTGCCAAAATAATATTCTTACTTTGCCCACTCAGGGTGATTTGCTAGAGTCTCATTAATCAAATTGCTTGTGACTTCAATCATGTGTACACTTTCTTGATGTACCTGTATTATGGATAGAAAAGAATCTCAATAAAAAATATGCCCAATTTAACATTTATTTTTCTACACTATTATTGGAACTATGCTTTTGAGTCAAATAATTACGCATCTTAGTTTCAATTAATTTAGAACTCTGTACTGAACAGCTGTTATTACATAATGTCCTATGACCCTCACTATGGAATTTAAAAAGTACAAAACAGCTCCCTGACTTCAAGCTCAACAACTTCAGGAAAAATTACATAAAAAGATACATTCAAATATTTATACATATACACAAGTAAATATATTCAGTTCACACATGTGTCTATAGTATATGTAAGCAACATCAACACTGCATGAGCTTACAAAATTATGACGCAGTGTGAGACATACAAGCAAATAAGGAATTTAGTAAAGCTTTGGAGTGAAAAAAAAAAAAAAACAAAGCCAGCTGAAACTGCATCTCAGAATTTACCTTGTTAAATAACCAACAAAACGAGGACAGAAGTGCCTGGCTGGCTCAGTTGGCTAAGCATCTGACTCCTGATTTCGGCTCCGGTCATGATCTCAGGGTTGTGAGATCAAGCCCTGTGTCGGGATCCCCACTCAGCGTGGAGTCAGCTTGAGATTCTCTCTCTCCCTCTGCCCCTCCCATTTTCCCCTCCCCAAATTAATTAAAAAAAAGAGAGAGGAATAAAAAGAAACAAGCCGGTGTTGAGAAAACATGCTCTATATTTTACTGTTTTTTTAAAAGATTTATTGGAGAGAGAGAGAAAGAGAGAACGAGCAGAGGGAGGGGCAGAGGGAGAAGCAGACTCCCCATTGAACAGGGAGCCCAACGTGGGGCTTAATTCCCGAGATCATGACCTGAGCAGAAGGCAGCCACTTAATGGACTGAGCTACCCAGGTGCCCCTATATCTTACTATTTTTAAATTAGGCATATTGAGCATATGGCTTATCTTGGTATTCCACGTTTACTTGAAAGAACATGATTCTGTTGTTGTCACTTCACATTGGCTGATAGTGTTTTTCAAGACTTTTATATTCTTACTAATTTGCTATCTACTTATTCTCTCAATTTCTGCAAGAGGAATATTACTGAATCACTGGTTTTTCTATTTCTCCTTTTAATTCTGAATATTTTGCTTCATGTATTTTAGAGCTCTATTGCTAGGAACATATACATTTAAAATTGGTATATCCTACTGCAGTATTACTTCACCATTATGAAAAGTTCTTATTTCTTATTTGTCTTTAGTAATATTTAACTACATTGTCTGATATTAATATAATCATTCTACAACTCTTATGTTTACAGTTTGCATGGTATATCTTTTTTCATCCTTTTACTATCAATCTTTTCATGGCTTTGAATTTTTTTTAAAGATTTTATTTATCTGACAGAGAGATAGCACAAGTAGGCAGAGCGGCAGCCAGAGGGAGAGGGAGAAGCAGGCTCTCTGCTGAGCAGGGAGCCCGATGTGGGGCTAGATCCCAGGACCCCGGGATCATGACCTGAGCCGAAGGCAGCCACTTAACCAAATGAGCCACACAGGCACCCCTTCGTGGCTTTGAATTTCAAGGGCAAAACACTTATAGATACCATTTAGCTAGAACTTGCTGTTTTATATCCAGTCTGAAAATTTCTGCCATTTGATTATTTAATTGCTTCACATTTAATATATCCATTGATATGACTGGATTTAGGTCTGCCATTTTGCTATTTGCTTTCTGTCTCACCCCTATTCTTATTCTTTTACTGTCTTCTGTGTTAAGCAACTTATTTTTAGTATACCATTTTAGTTCCTCTAAAATTTGTTAGTGGTTGCTATTTATCTTAAGCTTACCACATCTTTATCACAGATCACCTCAAGTTAATACTGACTTACTTCCAATAAAATATAAGAACTTCATACCAGTATAATTCTTTTCCCGGTCTTTTTGTTCTATGGTTATACATATACAGTTCATCTATGTGTATTATAAACTCTACAATACGGTGTTTTACTTTTTTACTTTCCTTTAAATAGTACTGTTGTTTAAATGGACTGAAAAGGGAGGGGATATAATTTTTATATATACCCACATATTTACCAAGTGCTCTTCATTCTTCCCTTTGGATACAAGTTATTTCTAGAGTCATTGCTCTTCAATCAGAAGGAATTCCTTTAGCATTCCTTACAGTGCGGGTCTGCTATTAACAAATTCTCAGTTTTGGTTATCTAGAAATACTTTTATTTTGCCTTTGCTTTTAAAGAATAGTTTCAGAGGGGCCCCTGTGTGTCTCAGTCAGTTAAGTGTCTGCCTTCAGCTCAGGTCCTGATCCCAGGGTCCTGGGATGGAGCCCCACATCGGGCTCCCTGATCTCTCACTCTCATGTGTGCGTGCTTTAATAAATAAATAAAATCTTAAAAAAAAAAAAAGTCAGTGAGTATAAAATTCTTGGTTGACTAGTTGTTTTTTTTTCCCAAGACTGAATATGTCATTCCAATGTCCTGTGGTACTCAGTGTTTATTATGAGAAGTCAGTCATTATTTGTTTTGTTGTTTTCCTGTGTGTGATGTGTAATTTTTCTCTTGCTTCCTTCAAGATTTTTTTTCTCTCTCTGGCTTCCAGTAGTTGGACTACGATGTGTGTCTAGGTATGGTTTTGTTTTGTATGTATTTATTCCACTCAGCAATTGTTGAGCTTCTTGGCTATTTTAATGTTTTTCATCAAACTTGAGAAGTTCCTGACCATTATTTCTTCAAGTATTTTTTTCCATTCTTCTCCTTCTCCTTTCACTTTCTGGGATGCCAATTACATGTCTGCTAGAGTCTTTGCTATCGTCCTACAAATCTTTGAGTCTCTCTTCATCCACTATTTTAAAAATATTTTGTTCTTCAGATTGGATACCTTCTATTAATCTTTCTTCAAATTCTTTTTTTTTTTCCTGGATCTCAAATCTGCTGTTGAGCCTATCTAGTAAATTTTTCATTTGTTATTGCTCTTTTCAGTTCTAGGATTTCTACTTGGTTCTGTTTTATAGTCTCCATTTCTCTGTTGAGCATCTGCATTTGTTTACGTATTATTAACATACTTCCCTTTAATTTTTGAACATGTAATATTGAACATAAATTTTGAACATATTGCAATCCTTTAGTAACAGAGATATGGAGAGAGCAAGTTGTTAGAAGCTAAATCCAACACCTGCACTACTTAAGTATCCACTTTTTTGACTTTTTTTTTCCCCCTCCAAGTCGCACTTTTCTGTTTCTTTTATGTCTGGTAATTTCTGGTTAAAAAATTGTTTAAAAAATGTGTTGTAGCAACTCTGGATTTTGTTTTGTTCTTCTGAGACCTGTTATTTGTTTCAGCAAGCAATTAACTTCTCTGTAGTTAAGCTGCAAAATCTGCCTTCCCTGTCACTGATGTTTCTTCTCAGTGTTTTTATTTTATTTTTTTTTTTTAAAGCCTAAAGCCTTCTCCTGAGCCTGCATAGCTTAGCAGACAGCAAATGATTCTGGCAGAAATCATGCTCAGATACTTCACAATATAAAGTTTCATTCTCTGCAGCCTGAGATGTGTGAGTTGAGAAATGCAATCAAAGGCACAACCAATTTGCAAATCTCCCCAGGCTTTCAAAGTGCACAGGGCTCATTGAGGTCTCCCATATACCAGTTTAGGATGTATGGTTTATTAATCTTCTTATTATTAAGCCCTTCATGGTTCTCTTGCTTCCAGAACCTCCCCCTTTAATTTATAGCTGTTCTATTGCCAGCCCCAAACCAAGTCTACCACCTCCCACAGGAAAAGCTGCAAGTTTCTGTTGTCCAAGCTAGGTAGGATGAGAAAAATTCCAAGCAAGAAAGCCACAAATTACCTGTTTTACCAGCTGTAGTAACAGTTTTTCATGAGGAAACACTCCTCAAATTGTTGCCTAACTGATGGTTTCCCAATGCCCTGATATGGTGTTTTTAAATAATTTTTTTTTAAGATTTTATTTATTTGAGAGACAGAGAGAGCATGAGCAGGGGGGAGGGGCACAGGGAGAGGGAGAAGCAGACTCCCTGCTCAGCGGGGAGCCCGACACAGGGCTCAATCCCAGAACCCTTGGATCATGACCTGAGTTGTCAGACACTTAACCGACTGAGCCACCTAGGCGTCCCAGTGTTTTTAATAATTTTATACTGTTTTGCTCTTCCTTTCTGTGGGAAGGAATTATCTGACATCCTTGCCCTGTTATTACCCAAAGATGAAGCCAAAAGGAATTCTGACAAACTGGATGTGGATACAAAAGGAAAAAATGTGGTCAAGGATGACCCTAAGGTTTTTCACCTAAGCAAGTAGAATGGAGTGGTCATTTACACCAAAACAGACTATCAGGAGAAAAGACAAGCAAGGAAAGAGCTGAAGTTCAGTTTTTGACATGTTATATTTGAGAAGGCTATTAGACATTCAAGTGGATACTCTCATGATATTTTAGAGAATCCCATTATTGGCTGGGAGAATAAACTAGATAACCAATAAGTTTCCTTCAAAAGCTCAGTTTGCATAAGTCTTAGACCACAAAAAAGTGGTTCAGTAATACATGTAATCAAAGTTCAGGAAAGCAAAAGCTCACTGAAGCATGGGTTGAACAATGAAAAAGGATGTGAAAAATGAACAGAATTGACATGAGCAGTCAAGAAGACCCTATGCCAAAAAACAAAGAAAGGAAAGTGGAATAGAAGAGCAGGAGAAAAGAAAAAGAGAAAAAAAATGGAAGATCATACTGGTATAAGGTTTCTCTAAGAACTAGAATAGAAGGTAAGAATGTATAATTGGCAGGCTTAGGCAAAATATAACAAAAACAAAAACGGTCTCTGAACAAGTCTATACAGTTTATGTGACCATACATGATCAATATCCAAAGAACAGATAAGAACTACATAGAAACTGAAACAGAGATATGGAGAGAGCAAGTTGTTAGAAGCTGAGACTGAGGACATACTGAGGCTGAAAATAAAATAACTGAGAACAGGACTTCCAAGTGGAGATTCACACAGCAGGAAACACTGCAATCCTTTAGTAAATTCTGCATATCAGATTATCTATTGAGAACATATCTCTACAGCATTATATGAAAATTTGTCATATCCATGATTTCACATAAACTTCACAATTCCTGGAAAGTAACATATCAAAATCTAGGATGAGAAGCTCAGTGGACTTCAGATAAAAATTAAGATATATAATAAAAATTTATTTTAAAAGTCAGTAAGATACATCACTATCAAGAAAATTTTAGTTGTACTTTATTTTTTTTATAATGAAGGGTGTTAAAACCTGAATGTTTGTATCCTCCCAAAATTCTTAGGTTCAAATTCTAACCTCCAATAGGATGGTTAAGAGACAGGGCCTTTGGGAAGTAATTAGTTTACAAGGATGGAGCCCTCATTATGGGATTAGTGTCATTATAAGACACAAGAGAGGTGATCTTTCTCTCCACCATGTGAGGGTACAAGGAGAAAATGGTCATTTCTAAACCAGACAGAGTGCCTTTTACCAAGAACTTGCCCATGGTGGCACCTTGATCTGAGACTCCCCAACTCCACAACTGTGACAAATAAATGTTTGCTGTTTAAGCCACCCAGTCTACGGTATTCTGTTACAGCAGTCCAAACTAAGAGAAAGAAAGAATTGGCAGTGTAAGCTGGAAGTACCTAGACAGTGAGACATAAAGATTCTATGGTAAATTAGCAGAAAGACCAATGGGCAAGAAGGGAAGGAGCTAATCAAGAAATTCTGATCTAGTAAACAACGAACTAACTAGATTAGGACTCATGACCCCAGATCACAGTTCGCCCATTAAAAAAAGAAGCCATTTATTCTTCACTATCTCAATTTTTTTAATCTGTGATCATTTATGATGATTTTGATAACAAAATTAAAATGCACATAAGAAAATTAAAAGTAGGCAAATTCATGGCAAAACTAATAATGCAGGGCGCCTGGGTGGCTCAGTTGGTTAAGCAACTGTCTTCAGCTCAGGTCATGATCCTGGAGTCCCGGGATCAAGTCCCGCATCGGGCTCCTGGTTCAGCGGGGAGTCTGCTTCTCCCTCTGACCCTCCCCCTCTCATGTGCTCTCTCTCTCTCTCTCTCTCTCATTCTCTCTCCCTCAAATAAAATTTAAAAAATAAATAAAAATAATGCAAAAATCTAAATAATTTAATTGCTATATATATTAATAAGCAAAGTGAGCTTTCCATGCCAGCTTCTGCCAGCTTCTTCTGCATACTACAATTCTTTTTTAAGTAAGCTCCACGCCCAGTACAGAGCCCAACTAGGGATTTGAACTCACAACCCTGAGAGCAAGACCTGAGCTTATACCAAGAGTCAAATTCTTAACCAACTGAGCCACCAAGGCGCCCCTGCATACTACAATTCCAACAAGAGTTTATCAATGGCAATAGTAATTATCATACTCTACCTTTGCAGTCAGGAGTAGAGCTAAAAGAAGGGTTCCTATTACTAACAAAAATATGATGAAAATGCTTATTATTTTGTCTAACATCTTCTCCAACCAGATGATCATCTGCACAGAAACAAAAAAGAGAATTACTTTTCTTTCAAGCACAACTTAATAAAAATGCATACATATTCAAATATTATTAAGACAAAATAGGATAGTCAGCATTGCAAATCAAACTATGGCATAATGATTAAAGCTGTAAGCAACTTCAGAAAATTAACTAATAGCATTAATTACTGTTGTTATATAAAAAGTTTATTAACTAGGGGCGCCTGGGTGGCTCAGTTGGTTAAGTGACTGCCTTTGGCTCAGGTCATGATCCCAGAGTCCTGGGATCGAGTCCCGTGTCGGGCTCCCGGCTCAGCAGGGAGCCTGCTTCACCCTCTGACCTTCTCCCCTCTCATGCTGTCTCTCTCTCTCTCTCAAATAAATAAATAAAATCTTAAAAAAAAAAAGTTTATTAACTAATGACGTAATGTATGGTGATTAACATAATAATAAAAAATAAATTAAAAAAAGTTTATTATTGTCCTATCTAAGAAAAGGCAATTTGAACAAAATCCATATTTACTTTTGAATTCTCATACAGTGGTATATTTACATTTCAGATTGTAATTTGTAATTGGCAAATATTCTAAATGACATAAAATATTTATTTTTTTTTAAGATTTTATTTATTTACTTGAGAGAGAGAATGAGACAGAGAGAGTACATGAGAGGGGGGAGGGTTAGAGAGAGAAACAGACTCCCCGCTGAGCAGGGAGCCCAATGCGGGACTCGATCCTGGGACTTGCTTAACCAACTGAGTCACCCAGGCGCCCTAACATTATTTCATTTAAATATTTTATGTCATGGGTGCCTGGGTGGCTCAGTTGGTTAAGCGACTGCCTTCGGCTCAGGTCATGATCCTGGAGTCCCAGGATCGAGTCCCGCATCGGGCTCCCTGCTCAGCGGGGAGTCTGTTTCTCCCTCTAACCCTCCCCCCTCTCATGTACTCTCTCTCTCTCATTCTCACTCTCTCAAATAAATAAATAAATCTTTAAAAAATAAATAAATAAATGAAATAATGTTAATACATTAGCTGACCTCAAATCTCATTATACTGTCAATTAGCAAATATAGATAGCTTTACAAAAAATATGCCTCTTACAAAACAGGTATGCTCTAAATTATACAGATAAAATAGGAGCAAATTAAAATAGGAATTACATTCAAAATATTTTTTCCCTTTGATGCCACTAGGGTTACAAAAACAGTAATAATAAAAATCTAATGTTAAGGTAATGATAAATATCAATTTCAGAATACTACCCTGGGGGGGGTGGTCAGCAGGTAGATGCACAATTAGCAGGGGTACAAAATGGGCTTTAATTACATAGGTAATGTTTTATCAAGCTGGAGGACAGACTCACTGATGTTCTTTACATCTTTTTATATCTGAAATATTTTGTAACAAAATACTTTTTAAAATCTGATACTCCACTTGAAATTTCCATTCTTTTGAAAACATAAGCTTTAGGACAAATTGACTGTAAATAAAAAATAATCATTACTGTAATGGTTATTCCTTAATCAATAATTAAAATTATGCTCTTCCTAAATGTTACTTGACATTCCATTTTGAGTATAACTTCTCTCATCTTTCACAATCACAAATAATCCTACATTTAAAAAAATGTTTGTTTTCAGAATATGTAATAATTCTGACAGATTTCTAGAATTTCTGCCATGCAAAGCTACATTTAACATTTCAAAAATAAAATAAATTAGATGACTGCTGAAATACCACATTGCACCCCTCAACCCCTATAAGCTACAGCATTGCTGAATAAGTTAGTCTTAATTTAAATCTGAATTACGCTCTCCAGTGAGTTAAACAAACAAGAGCAAATGGTGGTTAAAAATAAAACATGACTTCTAAAACATTTTCCATTCCATGCTATAAGCTTGCATCCCTTTATCTTTCATGAAAGATACTATCACTAAAAGATCAATGCAGTAAGCTCAAAGATAAAAAGTTCATCTTTTATCTTGACAATTACAGCTTCAAACAGAAGAGTTAATTTTCAGTGCATGCTACCAAAGCATCAAAGACAATGCAGAGATTAAAAAAAGTAGTATCAAGTTTTTAAGATATGGAAGGTCAGATGTCATATTTTGAATGTACATTCTAAAATCAATGAAACTGAAAAGTTTCACAATTAGAAACCAGCTCTACACAGAGTTCTTGAGACAGTTTCCTCAGGAAAAAGCTAGTGTTGTATTATTCTTCTTTGTAGTACCCAAGCCTGACAGTGCACGGCACATGGTGAAAGCTCAAATATATATCTGAACAGGCAAACATAAATAATTTCAGAATTAAGACTAGATCTGTATTCACAAATTACAATTTCTAAAAATAACTTGGGAGCCCCAATTTTTTGAAAAATGTCTATTCTGAAATATGTTTTTTAAATGTAAATGATGATTTAGAAAGTATATCTAAATTTAAGTCCAGGTATTTCTAACATATAAAACATGGGATTCACAAACACATTATGAATACCAACATTACAAAATCAAGCTTTATGTTTTTAAACCACAGTAGAATTTTCCTACCAGAGGCATATACCTAAGGATTGGAAAAAATCCACACTAAGAGTCAGCTAAATAAAAATGTATATTCAGGGCTAACAGTGAGGGTTAGAGGTTTCATTCAAAATTTAAAATAAATAAAACCACTTAAGATGCTCAATATATAAACTAAAAAAGATGGGGAGGGGAATCTACTCACATTATAGATGGCTAAAGTACAGTGAAAAAACAGGACAAAAAGGGAGACAGAGAGAAAGAGAGAGAGGAGTGGGAAAGAGAGACCAGGAAGACTTATTAAAGAATAAAGGGAGATTTTTTTTTTTTTAAAGGTCAAAACAGGAGGAAAAACTGGGTGGCTGGCGGGAATTGGTGCATAGAACGAGGACCAATCAATAAAGAGGAACTAACGAAGTGGACAGAAAACTTAGATGGAGGGTAAGAACCCCAAGAAAGAGTGAATGGAACAAGACTCTCAAGGAAACAGAAACTCGGACATAGAGAAACATAGGGGCACCTGGGTGGCTCAGTCAGTTAAGCATCTGTTTTCAGCTCAGGTCATGATCCCGGGGTGCTGGGATCGAGCTCTGCTTTGGGCTGTCTGCTCAGCAGGGGAGTGTGTTTCTTCCTCTGCCCCTGCTTGTGCTCTGTCTCGCTCACTCTCTCTCTCAAATAAATGAATGAAATCTTAAAAAAAAAAAAAAAAAAGGAGAGAGAGAAACATGGACAAAAGAAGCAATGGAGAAGCAGAAGGGAATGGAGGAGAGAATTCCTAAAGAAATGCCAGAGGCACTGTCCAAGGAGACAGATCCTGTGCTGTGCTCAGCTTTGGGCAGCAGGACCCACACCACCTGTCATCACTGCCATCAGCTGTCATTCCTGCCTGCCTGTAGAAATCACACTGTCCCTGGTGATCTCCCCAGTCTTCTGTGCTCTGAGAAATTATCTTAGTTATTAAACTTTATTTTCTTAAAGGGGAAGGGGAGTAATTTTAAAATGACATTCTGAATGTTTCCAGTGTGAATGAAAGGCACGCATTTTTTTAAATTTAGAGAGGTCAGTAAATGTATGGCAAGGCCTTGAAACTTCTAAACTGGCTTTATTTATAGCAAGCTATTAAGAAAGTTATCGTTCCACTACTGAGTTTTCTATTTCATTATTCTGGGCCTTTCATTTTGCTTTGCTTTTTGAACCAAATTCTAGTTGAGTCTTAGTGCAAATAACCAACACTAAAAAATAAAACAAGCCTTGAGAAATAGGTTATGTCTCAATTAACCACAGATATGTTCTCTCTCACCCTCCCTTCCCTTGAATTCACTCCACTTGAATCTGAAAAACCAAATACCCAATGCTGCAAATTTTCTGACCTTGGATGTAATGTAATAAAACAGACCTCAACTTATTTATGTGCTTCCCTAGAACGCACAGTCCCAGAACTTACAGCAGCACTCCTGCTCTCCACCAATGCTTTACCCGTGCTATACGGAATCATCAAAGAAAGGAAACCGTCACTTGATCTCTTAGGAATCTTTTAAAACTGAGTCACAACTGACTAGCTATGAATTAGGTTCCTAAATTAGGTGATCTAACTCATGTAGTCACCTAAGGTTAAATCAAATTGCACCTAATGACTTTGGCTCTCCTTTCTCTCATCCCTTGAGGACAATTTCATTTCAATGTACACAAGTTGGAGCAGTGTATAAAACCACCTCTTCTGATCAAAACAAGAAAATGTGGCTTTTGTTTGCAGGACTATCATTTGCCAAGGATTGAACTCATTTACTCATATTAGTTTTGCAGGGAATGGAGGTACAGACAACAGCATGTACGTTGGTGGGAGCGAGAGAGTGCCTGGTAAGTGTATGTATGTATGTATTTTACACACTGTTTATTTTCAATCCAAAGTTCAGAAGTTTAAGACATTGTCAAGTCCCCTCTTTCTTCTTCTTCAAAAGAAAGAAGAAAACCCTAATCTCTACACTCAAAAGTGTCACCTTGGTCTATTTCTAAGAAGTACCACATTCTTCTTAAGGTCTGCTATAATATCTCCACTGCCAATTTTAGAGTTTTGTTGTGTCTAAACACAATACACATAAATGTCACCTCTGGCTATCTGTCTCAGGGATTTGATGAATTTAAGTCTAGAACTACTATATGTGGACTATATATCACAAGTACAGCATTCCTAATTTATCTGGATTATCCTTTATCAAAGTTATTAAAAATGTACCTATTTCATGCAAATCATGTGAAGCATTCACCATACATACAACCTCATACCTTGGGAAATACGAGGTCACAGGCCATGACCACAATCTTTTTTAAGTTAAAAATGAAATTCTAGAATAGTAGCTATTAAAAAAAAAAAAAGACACTATATAAAATTACCAGCCAAGTGAATCAAGTATTTCACAAATTTATCTTTTTAAAAAATTCCTGTGTCATTTATAAAATAAGTAGCAATAAAAAGTTCTTTTTGCGGCGCCTGGGTGGCTCAGTCATTTAAGCTTCTGCCTTTGGCTCAGGTCTTGATCCCGGGGCCCTGGGATCCAGCCCTGCATCTGGTTTCCTGCTCAAAAGGGAGCCTGCTTCTCCCTCTCTCTCTGCCTCTCCCCCCTGCTCATGCTCTCTTTCTCTCAAATAAATAAATAAAATCTTTAAAAAAAAAAAAGTTCTCTTTCCTTTTCGGTAACTCTTGCCTAATGTGCTCTCACACATCAAAGAAGACTAAAGTAAGGCTACATTATAGAGCTGAAAAGGAACGTCACTCACTCACTGTGGACAGAATGACTGTAAGACAGAACTTCTTACACACACCTGGGCAAGGAGATAGTAACCATATATCCTAAATATATAGCTTTGGGTGTTGAGCAAATTGTACTGTGATAGTATCAACATTTCACGACCTTCCATAGCTTATTAATTTGAACTTTAAAAGCAAAAACTAATTTTGACATATGGACAGAAACAGAATGAGAATGGAGATACAGGGGGAAGTTACAGAATTCAATAGTAAAAACCAACATCCATGTGTTCATTTACCTTCTTATTTAGCCAGTGCCAGAGCTTGAGGATAGGGGGTAAGGTAAGAGAAGATAAGAACAGTGGAATATCATTAGAGAATGCAATAATAGTATGAAAAGAAAAGAAAGTCACTGAGAGTATGAGAAGGAAATAATCCCAGACCAAAAAAACAAAACAAAAACTAGAAAAATAATTGTAATGCATTAACAAAGTTTTAAAATCAAGTGAATATAGTATTTGTTTAAGATATACAGATTGAAATAACCACAAGCTTTGTGGGCAATTCAACAATTAAAAATACATAAAATAGCCTGAATGTTTATCAGCTTAAATAGTCACACCAAATTCCAAAGATCAGAATAATAACTAAGATTCTTTCACATTATCTTGTACCAAAAGGATTTTTAATTCATGTTCATATACTATGTGTTCATTGAACTTTGTGGTTGTAGCTTTATAGTATTGGTTATTTCACATTTTTTTAAACAGTGAAACACTTCACAGCTCATTTGGAACAGTGAACACATGGCCAAAGAGCAGACACATCCAAGATTCTGTTAATATTTGGTGTATTTCCTTCCATCTCAATTTTTCTGGCACACATCCTTCTACTTTATGTAACATCCTTTCTTTCACAATTAACATTACCTCATCTAAACACCTCACAATATTTAGCCCTATAATAACTAATGCTAGTTAGTGGACACATGATGTAAAACTCGTTAAACATAGGATTTAAGGCATTATTAGTGATATAAAAAGTATAAAAGCTAAAAAGCATAATTTTATCAGAGTAACTGTAAATGCTCTTTGCAGAGTTTTTTACTAAAAGTACACTCAATGCATGTTTAAAACTATACTTCAAACAATCTCCTGTAGAGGAATATTTTCAAAAACAGTAGTCTAATCAATCAAAATTTAACAGAAACATGAAAAACAGATTTATTCCCCAAAGCAGCAGCCCATATATATTATTAGATAAGATATAATTATGGCATCAATTACCACTAGACACTCAGTTTGCGATAGACATTTATTCTGATATGTTTTATTATTAGAGCCCAAAATGCTAGTTTTATTCATTTTACTGTCTCTCTTCCTTAAGAAGAACAAATTGGGGGGCGCCTGGGTGGCTCAGTTGGTTAAGCGACTGCCTTCAGCTCAGGTCATGATCCCAGAGTCCTGGGATCGAGCCCCGCATCGGGCTCCCTGCTCAGCAGGAAGCCTGCTTCTCCCTCTCCCACTCACCCTGCTTGTGTTCCCTCTCTCTCTGTCAATTAAATAAATAAAATCTTTAAAAAAAGAAAAAAAAAGAACAAATTGGCATACAAATTTGAATAAAAAAATGACAAATTTTTACAAGGCTACTCCATCACAAATACTTTTGATACCCCCAGAACTTCAACTGACACAACTATAGAGTTGTCCTAAGTGAAGGGTTCCAAATATAAGTCCGTGGAATTCTGAAAACAAGATTTAGTGTGTCCATCCCTTCTTAATAGTGGTAAGGCTGTCAGACGTTAACTGAAATTAAGAGTCGCCCTCTTTAAAGAGTCTGAAGGACTAAATCTGCTCTAGTAAGACAAAGCTTCACCCTATACCAGGAAGATGTGATAAATATGTTAAAATTTGTGGGAAGTCTTAGACTTTTTCTTATTTAAAAAGTTGAAAAAAGTAAGAATACAAATAGGCAAATCACAAAATAAAAATATAAATAGCCAATAAGCAAACTCTATTTTTTAAAATTTCAAATTAAAACCACATTGAGATACTTCTTTTTATGAAACTGAAAAGGACATTTTGTTACATTATAAGATCTAGTATTGGCAAGAGCTCAGGAAACGGGCATTGCCTTATGTTACACTGATGGTAATTAAAACTGGCAAACTTTCTGGAAGACAGAAAGATCGACTTTTGGTTTTGGCTCAGATCATGATCTCGCGGTGGCAGGATCGAAACCCACGTTGGGCTCTGTGCTGCGGAGTCTGCTTCAAATTCTCTCTACCTCTCCCTCTCACTCACTCTCTCTCAAATAAATAAATAAAATCTTAAAAAAAAAAAAAAAACAGAAAAAAATATCCCCCTGCATCTCTGTTGCCCCAGGAGATGTTACCATGGCTTTAAAAGACTTCTTTCCTTCCACCTCACATGAACTCCAGTTATTCTTCTCATCTCTATCTACGCTGGTTTAATCTAACAGTATTAGTGACTTCACCTAACCTGAAGTCATGGACGGACCTGCTCGGGAAACAGTTACTAGGCTCTGTGAGGAAGTCTGGCTCACACAGCACAGCACCCACAAAGACCTCGACTGGGTCTCACCTGACTCTCCAGCCTTGCTTCTGCATATATCCCACCATGCCTGTTTCCTTGGAGCTCCCAAAGAAGTCAGGCTGCGGCAGTCTCTATCTACCTCTGCCCTGCTCCGTCCACCTATTCCTCCTGCCCTGTTACCTAAGAAACTCCTACTTGTGCTTCAAAATTTGCTCTGGCACCACCTCTTCTGCAAAACCTCCCCTCTCCCACTACCTCGCCAATAGTGAGTCCTTTCTTGCTCAGTACTAACACTGTACTCTGTACATACTTTGCTCCACAAATTAAAACCACAGCTAACACACAGAGCTTATTATGAATCAGGCTTTGATCTAGGAACTGTACATCTATTAACTCATTTAACTCCCACAGCCGTTCTCCGAGATGCATGCTATTATATTTATTGTATTGATAAGGAAAACAAGGCACAGAAAGGTTAAGAAATTCATCCAAGATCACATAGCTAGTAAATAGCAGAACTGGGATCAGGGTTCATGCTCCTAACCACTGAGTCTGAATTTTAATGGACTGCTGTCTCTCCACTAAACAGAGCTCCTGCATCTAGTTTTCTCTGAGTCAGTGGATTTTCCTGAGGACTTAGCCCATTATCTGACATGTAGGAATTACTCCAGAAATACTGCACTGAGGCGGCATTACCTGGCAATATAATTGTACACAAATCACATAGCCCCTCTAGATTTCAATTTGATCCTTATAAAATGAGGGAGTTGAACAGGTGCTCCATAACATCCTCTTCTCCCATTTTTAAGAGGGAAAACTACTTACAAAATACTGACTTAAACTAAATCTATCCTACCCTTACATAAGCCATAATTCTAAACTTTAAATTTCATAACAGATGTAGACATGAAATGTGTTATCGACAATCATAGTATGAATACCAAATACCATGACATGGAATATATGCATATATAAACTCCATTAAAACAGCCCAAGTCTTAAAATACAATACCTTGCTATCGACTTTTAACAAGAATTTTCCAAGCCCAACAACTGGCCACGGGGCGAGAGCCTCCTGCCGCTCCCTGAGGAAGTGCTCCACGGCCTGCCACCACACGAGGCAGCGTTTCTCCAGGAAGTCCACAACTCCAAAGTGAATAATAAGCTTTTTGAGGATCCAAACTAGAAGAAAGGAATGCATATAAAACCAAAACATAGATTACAAAGTCAGAACGTGAAAAGGTCCTTTAATTTCATGTGACCTTTCTAAAACAGTGAAGCTAATATTAAATAAAAATCAATTAAGAAAAAAAGGCAATTCCATCATTAACATTTTTAAATCTCTAGAGAGGTCCTAGGAAAGCACCTATGGTCTCCAGAATAAGCCCAGAGTAATTACAGGCTGTAGAAAATGTTCTGGGGGCCCCCTGTTCAAAGCCTGCTCTCCCAAACCATGTCAAATCGTTATGATAGGCTGAAGGTCAAGAAATGCCTAGGATAAATGTTAACTCCTGCTAACAACTTTTAAAGAGAAGGGGGTTCCAACAGTACCTGACACAATTTGGCAGTATAAAATAAATCATTTGGCAAAACCAAAAATGTACGGAACAATTCAGAAAGAGCAATTTAAACTATTTCACTAAACAATTCTATAAATTCCTTAACAGAAAGCATAGCTATGGTATGTACTTTGTGACTAGTTCCAATTGCCAAACAGAAGTTCTGTTTGAGAATGCAAGAAGCAGATACAAACTTCGACCTCATATTCTATGTTCTCTAAGGACAAGCACTATACAGTGTTCTGGTCCTAACAAATCTTTTAAAAAAAAAAATTTTTTTTTTAAAAGGTAACTATTTCATTAACTGTCCAAGTTAATGAGAATCACAAGTTTTAAAACTAAGGATCTAGAAGGTAAATGGTCCTATGAGTTTAGATTTTTAAACCATGGTGGAAAACAGGCTCCAAAAAGGAAATTATGTTTAAATCAATAATGAAAAGCTTTGATAAAGAAAGGACTAATCAAATTTAGGCGGTATCTGGATGGCAGGACCCAGAGCATCAACTGAGGACTTAATAAATTTGGCAAAGGGGAGCACCTGGGTGGCTCAGGTCCTGATCTCAGGGTCCTGGATCAAGCCCTGCATCGGGCTCCCTGCTCAGCAGGGAGTCTGCTTCTCCCTATGCCCCGCCCCGTTGTTCGTGCTTGCACACACGCATTCTCTCTCTCAAATAAAATCTTTTAAAAAATAAAAAAATAAACAAGTAAATTTGGCAAAGGTTCTGACTGCAGTAAGAGGTTAAGCCCAAACAATCAGTAAAGCATGAAATAAAAGATTCTTCTAAAATTCACCTGAATTACTTACTTTTCCATTCTCAGAAGACAGCTTTAAATATACAGTTGTTTTATCTTAAAAGAGAGTAATATTACCTCAAATATTAAAATCCAAAATTTAAAGAAAAAGAAGTCTTCCAAGACCAGACCATAAGGGACCAATTACCAGCAATAGGCACTGGCAGCAACTGTACAATCCACAGGTTCAACCAGAGTTGGACTCCAATAATGGCCCACACGAGGGACACAAAGTAGATGTCGCTGGTCTTCTTCTTCCTGACAAATGTTCCCATTTCAGGCCTTTGTCTGCCCAGAGTGGGTGAAGGAGAGGAAGGTGAAGGAGAGGAAGAGAGCGCTGGAGGGGGCTCTCCTCTGTCCATGGTTTCTGAAAAGGGGGGTAAAATCATCACCATATTAGTCCACATTAGTTAGCAGTCCTACAGAGCAATTCACTAAGCTACTCTATTGTAAGCCTTCAAAATGGACTCTGATAGTATGATTATATTGGATTAAAAAAGAAACGAAGATCTGGATGTATGCTTGCATATGCACTGAAAAACGTGTGGAGAATTACATTACTGACCGTATTTAAATCTAGGGAAACTGAGTTTGTTGGGGGGTAGAGCTGGGTATGGTGATTTTTTTTACATTTTACTGTATGCACTTCACACTGTTCAAAGTTTTATATATATATATATATATATATATATATATATATATATATAATTTAAACAAAAAACTATGACAAAATAGCTGAGAATTATAATTACCCCATGAAAACTCCTCAAACCGTATAAAGCAACAATATTAAGATACAGAATTCCTACATCTAAAAATGCCGCCTCTTTTAATATAATTTTATTAGATATATATGTATTTCTGATACAGAATGGCTTTTCAGTGTCATTTCACCTAAAATGGAGCCAACTGCTCTTATAAAAACAAACCCAGGGCTTTGAAACAGGTCATTCCCTTAGAATGAGAAATAAAACAATGACATATTGCTGGGGGTGAGGAATTTTCAAATAAAGGAGATTATACCGAATGATTTCACATAAAGTACTGTTTTCTAACAATGCAACTACCAAGTTACCTTTTACTATAGGGTTATATTATTTCTATTTCCTGGTTTTACCAAAAAATACCATATACCTCAGAAATCATCTAAGTCTTAATATTATTCAGTATATACCATGATGATGAAAATGAGTAACACCCTACAACTCGCATTTTGCCTTCCATTAAAAAAGCTAATGACAAAAGTATATTATATTTCATGAAGTCTCAAAAATAAAGGAAAGAAACAAGAACCCCCATACTGTCCCATAGTTTTTACATAGTTTTATGTAGTTATATCGTGTTCCACTTACCCTGTCGCACTTTCTTCCTTCAGTTGAATGTCACCTCCAGGAGAGCTAAGACCTTGTCTGTCTTGTTCTCCCTCCGCTGAACAGCACACAGAATAGTACCTGACATACAGTGGGTGCTCCCTAAATACTGCTGAAAGACAACCTTCCCTCTCATTTCATAATGTTCATAAGGAACTACACAGTAGCCCTCTGAGTGCTGTATTATAATGTCCTTAGTGCCTCTCCTAATGTTAAATGTTTATCTGTGAGTAAACTGTTACTACTGACATACTAGCAACACCGTATGTCAGCCCATCTCACCAGCCCAAACTAGTTATAATACGCTTCTGTTTGACTCTGCTCTTTAAGAATCTTTCTAATTTGGATACATCATGTTGGTGGGTGTGGTAGATACTTAGAAGAGTAAGTCCAAAACAAAAACATCATCCCCTCCTTCATTCAGAAAACATGATTCAATGTGAAATAAAAATGTGTTTTCCTACCACTCCAAATGACTTTTCTTAGCTGATCCCTCCTTTCAAGAGTTTTCGAAAGTCAGTTGTTCAGGAAGAGCTCACCAAAAATATTCTGTAACTGAAAATCCCCTGGCACTAGTAGACTGCTTGGCACAGAGATGGCCCTTTCCATTCCTAAACCCTGTGTGAGGACAGTGTGACTTTAAAGCTGATGTAAATCTACCAGCTGGATCTCTTAGAAGCATGGTATCCAGAACAACCAAACAGTCCACTTTAGGGGAAACAGTTAATATAGTAACAGCATGAGGCATGCAAAGCAAACTTTGAGAAGGAAAGCAAGAAATGCCAGAGAAATTGATGACTGTAAGAGAGAAAAAAAAAAAAAGAAAGAAAGAAAGAAAAAGTTGGGTCAACAACAAAAGCAAAATGTAAAGAGAACAAATGTAAAGAGAGCAAAATAGAACAATGAAGAAGAACTGACAGCTATAGAAGTGGAAAATCCAGGAAAGTATTAAGTGGGAAAAAATATGGAAAAGGTACAGAGGGCACCAAGAAAAAAAAAATAAAATGAAAGGAAAGTGAGAAGGAATAACAAAAGAAAAATAAGAAAAGTTTTTTAAAAAAAAAAAAGGGAAAAGATGAAGATTCAAGATAAGAAACATAAAAAGGTAAATAATTAAAAGCATGAAAAAAGTGATTATGTGAGAACAAAGATGAGAGGAGGAAATAGTGAAAAAGAGAAATCAAAGGAAAAGGAAGGACCAGTAAATTGCATTCTGTGATGCTCACGTCCTTAAGTTTATCCTTTATAAAGCGTCTTTCATTTTCAGAATGATTTTGAAAACATTTCTTCGTAAAGTCAGTCACCTGCAGGATGGGTGGAGGGCGGGTCCTCAGGGTTTGATTCGTACCCTGTGATGGAGATGGCCAAGGTTGCCAGAGTAGAAGCTGCCATGGAAATAACCTGCCCTGGTAACTCTGCTCCTGTAAAACAAGTATGTGTTTTTACAACTTTTTAAAGCAAAGTGGGAAACAACTGTTACAAGCGGAAACATAGTCCTAAGATTTCAAAAGCAACAAAACAAAATGGTTATGAGCTGATCCACTGGACCAGGGCCTCTTTACCAAGGGAGAATGCTTAAGAATCAATAGGAAAGTCTGCTAAAAATCTGGCTCCTGGACTCTGCATATCAGTCTCCCTTAAGAACTTCACACTGGTGCATGCAGCTCAGAGTGGAGATCTAAATGTGGAGTCCTGCTTTTTTACTTTTTAACTTCACAACTTAATGTAAATGCACATCTCTGCTGAAAAACACTGCCACACCAAGTCTGTGAGTTTCCTGAATGCAGATTGTCTTACTCTCCCTTGCATTACTAGCTCCCAGTACCGTACGGAACAGCTAACACTCAGTGCCCTCGATAAGAACATTTCATGAATGAAGAGGCAAACATATGGGTACTATGCAAAACCATATAGCTCCATAAGGTGCATAACTTATGGAGGCAAAAATCCACCACTGAGAGTCTAAAATATATTACTCTGTTTCATGTTATATGTTCCCATGTTAAGTTCCTAAAAGGTAGTACACCAAGCTTAATCATTTGCACTAAACTCAAATAAAACACTTACTGACTAATGAGGTCTGTCTGTAATGGTCAGCTCTTAATCTGCTATGGCAGACAACACAGACTAGCTCACCCAATACCAGGTCCTAGCATGCTTTCCTCCTCCAAGAGACTGGAAAGCTACAGACTATATTCCTTAGATTCCCTTGCAGCTAAGGTCCCATGTATAAGGCAGTTTCTACCAAGCAGGCACACCTGTACAAGACCCAGAAGACCAAAGTGGGACTGACTGTGATTTGGGCACTCACGTGTCAAATAGTCATGGAGGCATATGGTTTTTCTGCAGGAACTTACTTAGCAGAAGTTCTAAAAGTTCTGCTATCTGATCTCTAACTTTGTGGCAGCTGTGGCATTTCTGCTCAAATAGTTCTTTGGTGTCACTGAGCACTTTTCCCGGTTATATTACTTCTGCCTCTGTCAGATCCAAGCTTAATTGTCTGGTCTTCCCCAAAATTCTATATGCTAACCAATATCTCTTTCTATTCTAGCTAGTGTGGATTCTGCTGTCCACAACTAAGAACATTAACACTCACCAAATCATACACCCACACTCAGAGAGGTGGGACCTCACTTTTGGTAGGCCAATATACAATGTAACAACAGAGAATTCTGCCAACCAATGGAAATAGCTTTGACCATTCAGAAAGCCAATGAATTTCAGCTCCAAATGAATTCCACCTACTCAACAAATCCAAGGCTGGCCATCTCCCAGAGACAAGCAGGCCAGGCCCTGAAATGGCTCACCAGTAGACCGAACCATCCGGATCGAGAGCATTCATCTTACTCAACCATATCCTATTCTTCCTCTAATAAATGCCTAACAGAGGTTTGTTTTTAGGCAATCCAAGAGAAAGTCAAACTCATGATCTGGGAAGAGAACAAATGGGACCTATTCTTCCAGCCTAAGTATGTAGGGTGTTTCTTACACGTCAATACGGGAACAGGTTGGGAGGGAAAAACACTGTCGGGGCACCGGGGTGGCTCAGTCGTTAAGCGTCTGCCTTCGGCTCAGGTCATGATCTCAGAGTCCTGGGATCGAGCCCCGCATCAGGCTCCCTGCTCGGCAGGAAGCCTGCTTCTCCCTCTCCCACTCCCCCTGCTTGTGTTCCCTCCCTCGCTGTCTCTCTCTCTGTCAAATAAATAAATAAAATCTTAAAAAAAAAAAAAAGAAAGAAAGAAAGAAAGTCTTTCATGTCTCACAGGTTCTCATTACTCACTGTATTGAATGCTAGGAATAAAGACACAGACTCTGCCCCCATGGAGTTTAGTGGAAGAGACAGATACGAATTAAAGAACCACATGGAAAAAAAAAATCCTTATCGTACTTAGGAAATAATTTGTTAATTCACCTTAAAAAAAAAAAAAAAGAGGGGCACCTGGCCGGCTCACCTGATAGAGCATGTGTGCTACTCTTAATCTTGGGGTTGTGAGTTTGAGCCCCATACTGGGTGTACACATTACTTAAAAATAAAAAACTAAAAAAAGAAACCACAGAAATGTGAATGCATACAAACTACAGTGACTGCTATAAAGGAAATATACTATTTTATGAACTCCTAACAGAAAAAATCTGACTTAGTCTGGAGAATCAGGAATAGCTTCTCTTTAAGAAATGAAAATGAAGCTGAGTATCAGACAACAAAAAGAAATAAAAGGCATACAAATCGGCAAAGAAGTCAAACTCTCACTCCGCAGATGACATGATTCTCTATGTAGAAAACCCAAAGGACTCCACCAAAAAACTGCCAGAACTGATACAGGAAATCAGCAAAGTCACAGGATATAAAATCAATGCACAATAGTTAGTCGCATTTCTATACACTAACAATGAGGCAGAAGAAAGAGAATTCAAGGAATTGACCCCATTTACAATTGCACCAAAAACCGTAAGATACCTAGGAATACACCTAACCAACGAGGTAAAGGATCTGTACTCTGTATAGAACACTCATGAAAGAAATTGAGGAAGACAAAAAGAAATGGAAAAACATTCCATGCCCATGGACTGGAAGAACAAATATTGTTAAAATGTCTATGCTACCCAGAGCAATCTACACATGCAATCTCTACCAAAATACCATCAACTCTTTTCACAGAGCTGGAACGAAGAACCCTAAAATTTGTATGAAACCAAAAAAGACCCTGAATAGCCAAAGGAATGTTGAAAAAGAAAATCAAAACTGGAGGCATCACAATTCCAGATTTCAAGCCATATTACAAAGCTATAATCATCAAGACAGTATGGTACTGGCACAAAAACAGACACATAGATCAATGGAACAGATTAGAGAGCCCAGAAATGGACCCTCAACTCTATGGTCAACTCATCTTTGACAAAGCAGGAAAGAATGTCCAATGGAAAAAAGACAGTCTCTTG
>NW_027397086.1:20230153-20416270 GCF_003265705.2 Callorhinus ursinus | reverse complement strand
CTCAACTCTATGGTCAACTCATCTTTGACAAAGCAGGAAAGAATGTCCAATGGAAAAAAGACAGTCTCTTCAACAAATGGTGTTGGGAAGCTTGGACAGCCACATGCAGAAGAATGAAACTGGACCATTTCCTTACACCACACACAAAAACAGTCTCAAAATGGATGAAAGACCTAGATGTGAGACAAGAATCCACCAAAGTCCCAGAGGAGAACATGGGCAGCAACATCTTTGACCTCGACTGCAGCAATTTCTTGCTAGACACATCACCAAAGGCAAGGGAGACAAAAGCAAAAATGAATTACTAGGACTTCATCAAGATAAAAAGCTTTTGCACAGCAAAGGAAATAGTTGACAAAACTAAAAGGCAACCTATGGAATGGGAGAAGATATTTGCAAATGTCTTATCAGATAAAGGGCTAGTATGCAAAATCTATAAAGAACTTACACCCAAAAAACAAATAATCCAGTCAAGAAATGGGCAGAAGACATGGACATTTCTACAAAGACAACATACAAATGGCCAACAGACACATGAAAAAATGCTCCATAACACTCAGCATCAGGGAAATACAAATCAAAACCACTGAGATGCCACCTCACACCTGTCAGAAGGGCTAAAATTAACAACTCAGGAAATGACAGATGTTGGTGAGGATGTGGAGAAAGGAGAACCATCTTACACTGCAGGTGGCAATGCAGACTGGTGCAGCCACTCTGGAAAAGTTAAAAATAGAGCTACTGTAGGACCCAGCAATTGCATTATTAGGTAGTTATCCAAAGGGTACAAACATAGTGATCGAAGGGGCACATGCACCCCAATGTTTATAGCAGCAATGTCCACAATAGCCAAAATATGGAAAGAGCCCAAATGTCCATCGACAGATGAATGGATAAAGAAGAGGTGGGATATATATATATATACATATATATATATAATGTGTGTGTATACATACACACACATACACACACACACACACAGAAGATTACTCAGCCATCAAAAAGAATGAAATCTTGCCATTTGCAATGACGTAAACAGAACTAGAGGGTATTATGCTAAGCAAAATAAGTCAGAGAAAGACAAATACATGATTACACTCGTATGTGGAATTTAAGAAACAAAACAGATGAATATAGGGGAAGGGAAGGAAAAATAAGACAAAAACAGAGAGGGAGACAAACCATAAGAGACTCTTAACTACAGGAAACACACTGAGGGTTGCTAGAGGGGAGATGGGTGGGGGGGTGGGGTATCTGGGTTATGGGCATTAAGGAGAGCACTTGATGGAATGAGCACTGGGTATTATATGCAACCGATGAATCACTAAATTCTACCACTGAGGGCGCCTGGGTGGCTCAGTTGGTTAGGCGACTGCCTTCGGCTCGGGTCGTGATCCTGGAGTCCTGGGATCGAGTCCCGCGTCGGGCTCCCTGCTCGGCAGGGAGTCTGCTTCTCCCTCTGACCCTCTTCCCTCTCGTGCTCTCTATCTCTCATTCTCTCTCTCTCAAATAAATAAATAAAATCTTAAAAAAAAAAAAAAAAAATTCTACCACTGAAACTAATAATAAACTAAGTTAATTAAATTGAATTTAAATTAAAATAAAATAAAATGCCAAAAAAAGAAAAGAAAATGAAGCTGATATACAAAGGATGAGAAGGAATTCATCAAGAGAATGTAAAGAGAGTATTTTGGGCAGAAGGAAGTGAGTAGGAAGGCTGTAAGCGAACACACTAGCATGTTAAATAGAGTGTAAGAAGGTCCGTGTCTGGATCACAGCTAGCAGGAAACCGGTATCGAATAAACCAGGCTGGACATGGTGAGTCAGAGGATGCACGTCACAGAAGATCAAAGTACTTTAGGCTTTATTCTGAAAGGAGTAGGAAAGTAGTGAAGAATTTTAAACAGGGTAATAATATTTCTACTGAAATGTTATTGAGATGATTGTAGCTTTACGTGCAATTTTAAGAAAGGAGGAAAGAGAGATCTTGTGTACCCTTTACGCAGCTTCCCCTAGTGGTAACATCTTGCAACACTGAGGCATAATATTGTGATCAGGATTATTATCATGGACACAAGATATAGGACAGGTTCATCACTGCAAGGATCTCTCATGTTGCCCCTTCAGGAGCACACCCAGACGCCTGGTTTATAAATAAATGAACAGTTTTGAGATATAAAAAGATGCCTCTTGCTGTCTGGTCAAGAGCAGATTGGAGGGGCCCAAGAATGGGTACAGGGAGAGAAGTTAACGGCAATTCTACAGGCAAGACATGATGATAGCATGGTCTGCAGTAGCTAGCAGGAGAGATGTCAGAAAAGTGGTCGCACTGAAGAGTCAGGGAGTAGTCAAAGTGGACCAGACGTGATGATGAACCCATGAAGGAAATGAAAGACATGAAGGGTCAAAGGTAAGCCCCAAGTTTCCAGATTATGGTTATACAGATAACCACAAGGGAATACCATGTTGACAACCATGGAGGGGAAACAGAGGAAGATTTGAACATATTAACATGCTTTTTTTAGACTTCCAGACAGAATTTTCAAAAACTGATTACACCGGAGACAAGACAGGACTTAGCTTTCTGTACACCCAAGAGAGGTTTCTTAGGTTCCACTCGAGAGCAGAGGATGGGAATGCCTGATGACTAATGGCCTGGGACAGCACAGCAGAGATAGAAAAAGACTTCCAGTCAGAATTCAAAGTATTCCCCCTTATGTAAGATTAAAGACTAGTCAAGGGTCCTAAATTACTAAACCCACCTCTTCACAAGTAATTTAATCAAATAGTGACTCATCTTTGAGAGATTCTGAAAAATAAGTCCCTTGTATTAAGTCGCTCCGCAGTAACAATGTTATAGCTCCTTAATTATGGATTTTCAGTTTGGCTGCAGTTTGACTTATATTTCTCAACTCCCATTAAGTCCTCATTCACCAAACAGGTGACTAGGCTACATGCTGAGATAAGAGGCTGAGAGCCAAGTCCCAAGCTCAGTCTGATATTTAGATTATCAGTTACGATTCAGTACATTAGGAGCTAATGTAAACACGAGTGTAGCATATTTGAGGAGCACAGAAAACGGAAACCTAATCCATGCTTGGGAGGTCAGGGAAGGACTTCCAAAGGTGCTATCTGACAAGAATGGTAAAAGATGCCACTCTTTAAATCCATTTAAATATGTTATCCAGATTAAAAAAAAAAAAGACACAGCAAGTCTATCTTGGAGAGGAAGATGCTGGTATCTCAGAAGGCAGAGGGAGAAAAGGTTTCCCAAAAGACAAAAGAAAGCAGGTGTAAAGACACAAAGGCAAGGAAAAGCAGAGTGTCCTGTTCAAAGAACTCGAAGAAGTCCAATAAGGCCAGGACATACGGTACAATGAGAAGAGCGAAGAGATGCAAGGATGCAGAGGGAGAATGGAGCATCTCATATTTACTAGGCAGCCAGGCAGTACAATCCATGCAGCCCAGCGGCTGAGGGCACAGGTGAGGAAACAAGACTGCCCAGGTTCAAATCCCAGGTCTATTCCCTACTAGCTAGATGGCCATGGGCAAGTTACTTAAAATCCTCATATATGGGCCTTATATAAAATCCTATTTCATGTGACATTTAAGGGAAACAATACATATGAAATAATCAGAACAATGCCTGGTATGAAGGGCTTGCTCAATAAATGTTAGCTATTTCAAAACCATTGGCTTTGATAGTATAAACTATGAGCATAAGCCACTAGCACTCCTGCAGTATTTGTCTGTGCTTCTCATCCCCTTTCTACTTCATTATACTGCCATTTTCCTAGATCTTATGCCCTTAGCCACATTTTTAGATCTCCCCACAGAGTTATGTGAAATAACTTGCATCCAGTAGGCACTGACAGACTCAAGGAAAAGACCAGTAAATTAAACCTTCACAATTATCGCTTAAAGACTCTCCAACTTGCTGATGTCACAAAAATAATGCAGTAAATATTCAGTGAATCATAGCTAAATCAATGAAAACTATGCAATATCATCCTCGTTGATATACAAACAATGACAAATTTTTAGAGTGCCCGAAACTTTGCAAAGGAATGAAAAGAGTAGCACACAGGGAAAATCCAGAGTACCTGAAAATTATGGATGTAAGATCTGATGACTGCTCTTATTTATCAAACAGGCACTTTAATGATTTCTGCCTTAGTGAAATCACTTCAAAAACCCCAAGGGTTCTGGCAGAAATGATGAACTAAAAACACAAGAACGCCAGGAAAGAGAATCCAGGCAAAGTCATGGTACTCGAAAAGAAACCCCAGCTAAAAATAGGCACACAGACAAGGGCACATAATCTTGGGACCTCAGAACTATAAACAAAAAAAGGAAAGAGCATCCAAGGTTTCAAGTATCAATCTACCCAGAGACAGGGCCAGTGTCAAGTGGAGGCCCAAATAACAGGGACCTAACACAAGGCCAAACAAGCAGGACACTAACATTAGCAGCCTAGCACCAGGGGATGGAAACTAATGGTCTAGCACGTAAGACACCAATCACATGTTTGGACAGTATCTGTTAATATGGCTAGGGCATCAATGGGCAGAACAGTGTTTCTAATACTCAGAGGATGATATATTTTGAGAACAGTCTAAATAAGGAGATACCCGATCTACTTAGTGCTCGTTCACAGTGACAGTGGCAGATGCCAGAAATACATCCAAGGATGCTTACTGGAAGGGGGCTCTACCACAGACCAAGTAAAATCTCCCCAGCATGCAAAGTTCCCTTTGAAGAAGGCTTCTGTTTCTATCACTAATGTGGAAAATATGCCTCCATCTCAATGGCTCCTAGTATCACTTCATTATACTACTGGTCAGTAGCAAGGGCTTGGATATGGACCAGTAGGAGTTTCTCTAGGCCTCTTTAAATGACTATGTCAGACCAGGCAGTAACAGATGAGCAGTAAGAAATTTAGTTTATTCCTTTTCTTTTTCCAGTTTGGGCTCAACTGGACCAAACTTGTTCACTCATATTACATGTTATCCCAAAATGATTAAGGCAACTACTAAGCCTTCCCTGCCAAGGTATTTCTGATCATTTATAAACAATCACCAATATTTGGAGGAACAGACCCAACTGTACTTGCCCTTACTTGTCAGACTGGGTGTCCAGGTTATCAAAGGTACATCTGGTGCTTGTTTGCCTTGCTTTTGAAAAAGCACTTCTAAGTGTAAATTTACTCAGAGTATATGGCTTTCTGAGTCTACGTTTCTTCACCTGTAAAATAAGTACCAACCAGGGCACCTGAGTGGCTCAGTCATTAGGCGTCTGCCTTCGGCTCAGGCCATGATCCCAGGGTCCTGGATTGAGCCCCTCATCGGGCTCCCTGCTCAGCAGGAAGTCTGCTTCTCCCTCTCCCACTCCCCCTGCTTATGTTCCCTCTCTCACTGTGTTTCTCTCTGTCAAATAAATAAATAAAACCTAATAAATAAATAAATAAATAAAATAAGTACCAACCCCACTGGATTATTAAGAAAATTAAATAAGATAGCATGTTTAAAGAGCCCAGCAGAGGGGCACCTGGGTGGCTCAGTCGTTAAGCGTCTGCCTTCGGCTCAGGTCATGATCCCAGGGTCCTGGGATCGAGCCCTGCATCGGCCTCCCTGCTGGGCGGGAAGCCTGCTTCTCCCTCTCCCACTCCCCCTGCTTGTGTTCCTGCTCTCGCTGTGTCTCTGTCAAATAAATAAATAAAATCTTAAAAAAAAAAAAAAAAGAGCCCAGCAGGACCTCACTCATGTTGCTATAATTAACAATGTGAGTGTTCTTTCCTCACAAGCCAAGGGCACACCCTGAAGTTGGATTCCAGGTTTCTACCAAATGACACATGGTCCAGGAGGCAGAGGAGCTAGTTCCTGAACTTGTGGTAGGCCAACAGGGCCCGCAGGTAAGACTGAGGAGCTCACAACTACAGCGGAGTCAAGAGAGATCAGCAGTCACTCCCTTTTCAGGGTGACTGATGCTTGTTCAAAGAGCCCAGTGAAGGGGAAGAACACCAGGCTTAGGGTCAAGACCCTAAGTTTTAAATCTTAGCTCTACCAGTCGTCTGTGTGGGCAAGTTATTTAAACTCTGAAATTAAATGCCTTCATCAGCAAAATGGACATATCTACTTTACAAGGGTTTTTTTTTGGGGGGGAGGGGTTGAGGATTATTTATGGATTTAAAAAGACAGTACATTTTAAAACACAGTAGACACTTAACATTTTTTCCCTCCATTATATTGGAGTTCCAGAAAATGCCAAGTTAAGAGTTCCCAAGGTCTAAGAGAAAACCATTGAGTAAGGCCCCTGGGTTCAGAAGGAACCAATGAAACTAACTCCACGATGATCCACAAGAAGAGTTTTCCAGATCTAGGAACTAAACAGCCTTCGTGCTTTGATCCAAAGGATTTATCCTGTGAATCCAGTGAACCACACACCCTAAAAGCTCCTACAACAGCAAGAGTCAAAGCTCAGAAGACACAGAGAAAGATGCCTACACAGTTGACCGTCAGACACGTCCTCCAAGAGGACAGTGGAAATGATAAGGAATAAATGCACATATTGCCACAGGAGTGCATTAAAGCCTTCCTGGGCCTAAGTATATTAGAGTGACATCTCAGGACAGAACTGACTATAATAAAAGGGAAAGGTTGTCCTGATATGGACTAGATGGGTTGAGTTCTGATGCCTAAAAGAAACAAGGTTCTAGGGGCAAGAAGACTCAGAAATTTAGGGGGAAAAAATGTTGAAAAGGCTTATTTTATGATGAAGATTATCTAGACTAGAAATCTGTAAAAGGACTCTAGATCAAGAATATCTATTCTGGGGGAGCCCGGGTAGCTCAGTCAGTTGAGTGCCTCACTCTTGGTTTTGGCTCAGGTGATGATCCATGGTTTTGGGATCTAGCCCCAGGTCGGACTCCGAGCTCAGTGGGGGGGGTCTGCTTGAGATCTCTCTCCCTCTCCCTCTGCCCCTCCCTGCAGTCTCTCTGTCTCTCTCTCTCCAAAACAAATAAATCTTTAAAAAAAATAAAATATTCTGGGGCGCCTGGGTGGCTCAGTCGTTAAGCGTCTGCCTTCGGCTCAGGTCATGATCCCAGGGTCCTGGGATCGAGCCCCGCATCGGGCTCCCTGCTCGGCAGGAAGCCTGCTTCTCCTTCTCCCGCTCCCGCTTGTGTTCCCTCTCTCGCTGTGTCTCTCTCTGTCAAATAAATAAATAAAATCTTTTAAAAAAAATAAATAAAATAAAATATTCTGAAATAGACTGGAATGAGAGTAAACAAAACAAAACAAAACAAAAAACAACATTTCCAAATCTGTTCTCAACATGTATTCTGTGTCCCTGTGATTTCCTTCCTTGTAATAGTCTAGAATACAAATACCAGAAATCTGGCTGGCATGCCAGCACATCACTATGCTGCGTTTATCTGATAATAATAATCGAACATGAAAAATAATAATGATAATAATCAAATATGGCCTTCTTTCTCCCACAGCTCAAAACTTGGTCTTAGAATCCCAACCGCACAGCTCCCTCAGCTGCTATCACCAGCTGACTAGAATTTTTTTTAAGACTTACTTGAGAGAGAGAGAACAAGCAAAGTGGGGAGGGGCAAAGGGAGAGGGTGAGAGAAACTTTATCAGACTCTGCGCTCAGCACAGAGCCAACACAAGACTCAATCTCACAACCCTGAGATCATGACCTGAGCCAAAACCATGAGTCGGAGGCTTTACCAACTGTGTTGTCCAGGCGCCCCATAGCTGACTAGAATTTACACCCAAGAGAAAACCCATCTGAAATCCATTTTAACCTACATCATTCATATACTTGCAGCAACATACTTACTTAGCCCTGGACAAAAGCAGTCAAGAAGAGAACACTGTCCTTAAGAAATTAAAAACAGAACTACCATAAGATCCAGCAATTCCACTTCAGTGTATTTATCCAAAGAAAACAAAAACACTAACCGGAAAAGATTTATACGCCCCCATGTACATTACAGCATTACTTACAATCGCCAAGATATGGAAAAAACCTGTGTCCATCAATGGATGAATGGATAAAGAAAATGTGGTATGTGTACACAAGAGGAGGGGGAAGGAAGGGAGAGGGGGAGGGGAGGGAGGAGGGGAAGAAGAAGAAATCTTGCCATTTGCAACAGTATGGATGGACCTTCAGGGCATTATGCTAAGTGAAGTAACTCAGAGAAAGACAAATACCATATGATCTCCCTTATATGTGGAAACTTACACACACACACACACACACACACACACGCACAACAAGCTCACAGATACAGAGAATAGACTGGTGGTTGCCAGAGCTGGGGGTAGGAGACAGAAAAAATGGGTGAAGGGGATCAAAAGGTACAAACTTCATTACAAAATAAATCATAGAGATGTCACGTACAGCATGGTGTCTAGAGCTAGTAAGACTGTACTGCATATGTGAGAGTTGCCAAAAGAGAACGTTCTCATCACAAGAAAAAAAACTGTTTGTAAATACATAAGGTGACAGATGTTAACTAGACTTCTTATAATCACTTTGCAATGTACTGTTCAAACATCAAATCATTGTTGTATACCTGAAACTGATACAATGCTATATGTCAAATATATCTCGAAAAAAAAAAAGAAAAGAAAGAGAGGACTTTCCAGATGAACAAAAAAAAAGAAAACTGTCCTGGGGTGAAGGGTGAGGGATAAGCTGAGTTATCTGAATTGTCACTATTAGCAGAAAAGGGGTGGGGGGGGTTGGGGGAGAGGAGATAAAGCTACCAAGAGGAACAAGTGGTGACCACTAAGCTTTCCACAATAGCTGTCGAAACAGGAAGTTCACGTCTACTGGTCTGATATAGAACCACAGAGTCTAACATATTGTGACCAGGAAGACAGGTTGAGCAAAGAAAATCCGGAAAGAGAGCAAAATAAAATCTTTCTGATTTTCCACTATCAGAGAGAGAAGGTTTCCAAGCAAAATAATAACCAAAGAGCAATTTAAATAAAAAATGAAGACAAAAACTATGAGGTAGCAGTACAAAACACCACAAATAGCCTTGCGATTAGCATAAAATGAAGAGGCTGAGAATAATGTAGAAGTATACCGGACACAGAAAGGTGCTCATGACATAAAGTTTAAAATGTCGATTACAAAAGAGAACATTCACTATGAGCCAATTTTCTTGTGGTTTAAAGTCTGAAGGTACACAAGTCTTAAGGCAGTAGTTAATGTTTAGGTGAACAGTGGGATTTTGAATGATTTTTTCTTTTTCTTTTTTTTTTAAGATTTTATTTATTCATTTGAGAGAGAGAGAATGAGAGAGAGCACATGAGAGGGGGAGGATCAGAGGGAGAAGCAGACTCCCTGCCAAGCAGGGAGCCCAAGGCGGGACTCGATTCCCGGACTCCAGGATCATGACCTGAGCCGAAGGCAGTCGCTTAACCAACTGAGCCACCCAGGCGCCCTGATTTTTATTTTCTTTTTGTTCGTTTCTCCAAATGAACAACAACAAAATATTGGAGAAATTAATTTTTTGAAAAATCTGCTGCAATTAGTAATTTGCTTTTACTTCATGTATAGCCCTCAGAAAGAAGGAACGAATGTCAGTTGCAGTAAAGTTGTGTGCTGCTCAGACCCACCTTTCCAGTCACAATCGTCTCCACAGGGGAGGATGAGGAGATGTCCAGTCTGATGATCCGTTAGTATCTGGCCACCCCACGCCTTACCTTACAACTCATTAGAAACCTGTGTCTTTAACAAACTGTTTCTGGATATAAATCACTTGCAACCAGGGCATTTCAAAAATACTCTTGAGGAGAAAATGATATATTCAGCTTGGTACTAGAAGTTCCAGCCAGAGCAGCCAGGCAAAAAAAAAAAGGGGGCATCCAAATTAGAAAGAAGTAAAACTCTCTCTTTTCACAGATGACATGATCTTATATATGCACAATCCTACAGAAGCCACAAAAAACTATTAAAGCTTATGAATAAATTCAGCAAAGTTGCAGGACCCAAGATCAACCTTGAATTTGGCAATGGTGTTTTTAGATAGGACACCAAAAGAACAAGCAACACAAAAATTGGAAAACTCATAAAGATGTGGAAATTAAACAATACAATTTTGATTAACCAATGTGTCAAAGAAGAAATCAAAAAGGAAATCAAAGAGTATCTCGATCCAAAGAAAATGAAAACACAACAAATGAAATTTATCGGATGGAAAAGCAGTTCTAAGAGAACAGTTTAGAGTGATAAGTACCTACATTAAGAAAAAAGATATTGGGGCACCTGGGTGGCTCAGTAGGTTAAGCGTCTGCCTTCGGCTCAGGTCATGACCCCAGGGTCCTGGGATCGAGCCCCACATTGGGCTTCCTGGTCAGCAGGGAGTCTATTTCTCCCTCTGCCCTTCCCCTGCTCATGCTCTCTCTCTCTCTCTCTCTCTTAAATAAATAAATAAAATCTTTGAAATAAAGAAAGAGAAAGAAAGAAAAAGAACGAATGCAAATAAATAACCTAACTTTATGGCTAGCTGCTTAATGGGCACAGCCTTTCCTTTTAAAATGTCCTAAAACTGGGGCACCTGGATGGCTCAGTCGTTAAGCATCTGCCATTCGGCTCGGGTCATGATCCCAGGATCCTGGGATCGACCCCCGCATGCCTGCTCAGCGGGGAGCCTGCTTCTCCCTCTCCTACTCCCTGCTTGTGTTCCCTCTCTCGCTGTGTTTCTCTCTGCCAAATAAATAAATAAAATCTTAAAAAAAATAAAAAATAAATAATAAAATAAAATATCCTAAAACTAGATGGAAGGAGTGGTTGCACAACAATGTAAATGTACTAAATCCACCTTTAAAAAGTTAATGGTTAATTTTATATGAATTATACCTTTAAAAAATGAAAAAAAGGGGGGGAGTGGGGCACAGTCTTAAAACCTAAAATATTTTAAACATGTTTATTTTCTGTTCAGAAAATACCACAGATTTTAAAACAGATATAAAGCACTTTCATCATTGCATGTTTTTTTAAATAAAGCTACTTTCCCAAATACTTCTTTAAAGTAATATTAATAGAATGCCCTATTTCTTACCAGAAGACTCTTTTCCATTCTGTTTCTCATAGAGCGTGCCCACAGACATCAGGAAAACAATAACCAGGAACACTGGAATTCTCCATGAGCCAGCCAGGGATGCTGAAAATTATTAAGAGTTAACATTTTTAGTTAAATAAAAATCTAGCACTTGTCTTTAAAAGACTCAGTTTATTCTTAGCAACAGTATCTGAAGGTAAAGGTTAGATTAAAAAAAAAAAAAGACTCAGTAGACAGAACAATTTGGTATAGATGTCATTAACAAAATTATTTCACAAGGAAAAAAAATTTTTTTAAAGGCCATAAGACAGATGAAATCCCAGTTCAGGACTCCTCTCAGTTAAATCCAGGCCTGCTCTGAGGCCCCTGTTCTAAAGGACTGGGTATGTGCCAGCCTACCCTGAACGGGCTTCTATCACCTGAGTAATCGAGTCTATTCTAAGGCACACCAGCATTTAAGACAATCCTGAACTCAAGCCTTTCGCTTAACCCCAAAATGACCTGCATCAGGCACAGAACCTAAAGTCATGACTTCATTTCCTGAAAATACCACTGGGTGTGAACTCCCATCTCTCAAGAAAGGGTGAAATGGCCCAAAGGAGCACTGCAAAAAGCTTCAGTGTATCCTCAGTGTATAGGGCAAAAATGCTAACATTTTTCATCCCTACCTGTAGCCATTTGCTTTTCCCTGAGTTGATCTAGAGCCCCCTGGACTGCCTATTTCCCTCCGCTGCTTTCCCCAAATTCAAAACGAGTCACATCAGACATCAGGGGATCTTGCTAAAATATAACATACTCCTTAGGATTCCAAATCAGCAAAGCTAGAAAGTAATGTTTTGTTAATGTTTTGTTCCACATCAGACGCTAAGCAAAGATCTTTAGAGTGATAAGTGCCTACATTAAGCAAAAAAGATATTGGGGCACCTGGGTGGCTCAGCAGGTTAAGCGTCTGCCTTCAGTTCAGGTCATGGTGGCTCAGTAGGTTAAGTGTGGAAAACTCTGGTTTTTAACAATAAGCAGCTCTAAAAACTACTTTAAATAGGCTAACTACTGCTCTAGATTACTGAATTTTGTATTTATTAGAACCTAATGCTTCCATAAGCTTAAGATGTGGAGATAAAAAGAGTACCTGAAAAAAATCACTCTGCAATCTCCCAGCAGCCACCCAGCTAACAGTAAAGAGAACTCATTACTTTAAGCTGCTGACAAAGATCGTCCTGATGTTGAACAGATTTGTCTCCCTGAAGCTACTCGTTGCTCTGACATCTCTCCCTCATGGTTACAGAGATCTGTTTAAACCACTCTTTCACATGATAGTCCTTCAAATACTTGCAACAGGCTTCCATATTTTATCTCCTCCTTCCATCCACCCATGGAGCCCAGTCCCCTTCTCTCATCCTCAGTAAATACCTCTGGTTCCCGTAACTATTGCTCACACACTTGACTGTTTATCTATATCCTCCTTAAGTTTGACACTCAGAAGTGGCCATGACAGTCCAAGGGTGCTCTACTTTTTAAGATATATTTATTTTTAAAGGACCTTTTGAAAATGAACATTCGATATCCTTAAAAGACATGTTAAAGCATAACATTTGTATTAAAGATTAAAGAAGGATTAAAAAACAATTTCTAAAGATTATTTTAAAGAATGCTAAATGCAACATATAACACTACAAAAAAATTCACTTGAATTCACGTGATCAGCCTCTGCTGATCTTAAGCTAGACTTTCTTAGAAAAAAGGGACCCACCTAAATGAAAAAGCAATATAATCCAGACAGGAATTGAAACTGCTCTCAAGTAGCGTTCAGTGCTTGCATTCCACTTGAATGAAACAGTCAACACATAGCCAACTACCAACGTCCAGATCTTAAATGAAATATAGACACAGTTGTAAATATATACACATGAAAATAAACATATAATTATACAAAATCTGCACACATCTATATAGCATGAGAGCTATGGATACAACACGGATAAGATGAGGGTGGTGGTGCTAAATGGCATGTGTATAGGTTTTCCTCTTCTGTGTAGATAAATCAAGTTTTGAAATAAACAAGCATTTGAAATCCAGCACATGCAGCGATATTTAAATAGTCTTGCAGCGCCTGGCTGGCTCAGTCAGTGGAGCGTGTGACTCCTGATCTCAGGTTTTTAACAGGTTGTAAGTTCGAGCCCCACACTGGGTGTACGGATTACTTAAAAATAAAAATCTTAAAAAAGAGAAAAAAATAATCTTAACAAAAAAACGACCATATAGTTTTGAGATATATTGAAGTCCAAAAGTTATTGTATACATAAAGATGCTTAAGATAGAATATTCATTTTTAAGCTATGGACTTAAATTGAGAGCTTCATATGTGGAATTCTTCAAGTTTTCTCTATAGATTAATATTTTAAAAAGAAAAACAACAAAAAAAGAAAGCTTTCCCAGGGCGCCTGAGTGGTACAGTCAGTTGCGCACTCTTGGTTTTGGTGCAGTCAGTTCAGGACTCATGGTTTCGGCTCAGGTCATGATCTCAGGGTCCTGGGATGGAGCTCTGCATAGGACTCCCTGCTCAGCATGCAGTCAGCTTGATTCTCCCTCTCCTATTGCCCCTCCCATTCATGCTCACTCTCTTTCTCCCTCAAATAAGTAAATAAATCTTAAAAAAAAAAAAAAGGCAGGAAGGAAGGAAAGAAAAAAAGAAAAAGAAAGCAAGCTTTCCCAAAAGAATCAGGTTAAAAGATTCCATCACAGCCTATGAACTATGTTTGTTAACTGTGAAAAGAATTTTTTTTTAAAGCTAGCAAGAAGGCAGCCAGGTGAAGTGTGACCCCTAAAACAATCTAGGTAACAGATGGTTAACCCTAGTCGAGTTATGTGCACAGCTCAAAAAGCGTAGCTAAAAAAAATATTACCAGAGAAGAAACAGCAAGAGCTGAGGACAGAGGAACCACCAAGGTCCCCTCCTCAGTTTTCCCTCCACGAAAACCAAAGACTCTAGCACTAATAAAACACCTGCACAGCCTATACAGAAACTCTCTAAAGACATTTACAAAAGATGGAAGGAATACATAACCTAGAACAATGTGAGCACCAAGAACCTATTAAAATAACCTGGGGGTGCCTGGGTGGTCCAGTTAGCTAAACATCTAACTCTTGGTTTCTGCTCAGGTCATGATCTCAGGGTCCTAAGATCCAGCCCCACATCGGAATGGAATCTACTTCAGATTTTCTTGTCCTCCCGCTCATGCGCACTGTCTTTCTCAAAATAAATGAATAAACCTTAAAAAAAAAAAAGTAAAATAGGGGCGCCTGGGTGGCTCAGCTGTTAAGCGTCTGCCTTCGGCTCAGGTCATGATCCTGGGGGTCCTGGGATCGAGCCCCGCATCGGGCTCCCTGCTCCACAGGAAGCCTGCTTCTCCCTCTCCCACTCCTCCTGCTTGTGTTCCCTCTCTCGCTGTGTCTCTGTGTCAAATAAATAAATAATCTTTAAAAAATAAATTAATTGAAATAAAATAAAATAACCTGAATCTTGGGGGGAAATAGGCAAATCAAAACAAAACAACACCTGTTACAATGCAGAAAATGAAGAAAAAGAACTGAACTGATTACTACAAAAGAGGTAAAAGAAACTATCTTCTAGTTTATCTGGGTCATATCAATCAATAAAATAGTCTTTTAGGCTGAAATGTTCACAGCTTCTGACCGGAGACTTCAGCTTTGGAACTTTACTAAATAATAGTAAATTCTGAAAAAGGCTTTATAATATAAAGAAGCTCATCAGAGTATAATTTAGAATAATGTAAAGTGGATAACCTAATAAGTTCAACAATTCGGGAGTACAGAGGATTCACTCAATAAAATGTATGCAGCCATTAAAATAGGGTTTTTTAAACAAAAACTATAGTTAGAAACACTCCTATGATATTCTTAAAAAGCAAAATACAAAAATCTCATACATATGACATGACTATATCTACTGTGTGGCGAGAGGAAAAGGAAATGTACTAAGAAGTTAGCAGTTATATTCGGGTGGTGAGATTTTGGTTCTCCTTTTACTTTTTCTGTATTTTCCAAAGAGCTTTTAAGAAGCACTAATTCTTTTTATCATAGAAAGGATATTAAAATATTCTTCTGGGGGCGCCTGGGTGGCTCAGTTGGTTGGGCGACTGCCTTTGGCTCGGGTCATGATCCTGGAGTCCCGGGATCGGGTCCTGCGTCGGGCTCTCTGCTCAGCAGGGAGTCTGCTTCTCCCTCTGACCCTCTTCCCTCTCGTGCTCTCTCTCATTCTCTCTCTCAAATAAATAAATAAAAAATCTTTAAAAAAAATATTCTTCTGGGACGTCTGGGTGGCTCAGTCAGTTAAGCGGCCGCCTCTGGCTCGGGTCATGATCCCAGGGTCCTGGGATCGAGGCCCGTATCAGGCTCCACGCTCAGCGAGAAGCCTGCTTCTCCCTCTCCCACTCCCCCTACTGTGTTCCCTCTCTGTCTCTCTGTCAAATAAATAAATAAAATCTTAAAAAAAAATACTCTTCTTCAAGCAACTCCATAAATATCAAGAGGTCTTAAGCCCCAGATATATGAGCACATGGGAAGTGAGACCACAGCTGCTTCAAAACAGTTCAAGCCTGCAGAACCACACAAATTTAACCTGGGAATTCAGAGAATCTGAGGTAGGGCTGTAGAGCTCAAAACAAAATGAGTATAATAATGGTACACTTACATAACACTTACTATGGACCAGACTCTGTTCTGTAGGATGGATTCCTACTAGTGTGTCCTTAAGAGTTTTTTTTTTTTGTCTCTATGTTTAGCCTCTGAGCAAACCTGTTCAAGTATGAATTTTCTTCCAGCCATAAATCAACAAACCACAGTTTATATATAAGAGGTCATACTTTCTCAAATTTATGTTCTTTAAAACAATGTATCCTTCTCAATATAGGAACTCATTAAATCCTCATAACCCCAGGAAATAAGTATTATTACCTTCCCCATTTTACAGATGAAAGAAACTGGGACTTCGGGGCAGTGACCTGCTTAAGGTCACACAGCTAAAAAATGACAGAGCCAGGATTAGAACCCAGGAATCTGGATCCACAGTCTGCTTTCTTAACCGTGAGAAGAAAGAAGGGTGGTGCTAAAAAAATAAAGCTGAAAAGCTGCTCCAGTATTCACAAGCAAAAATAAAAACAGTCTGTTTTGGCAACTACAAATTGTTGAAACAGAAAATGATGCTCAGCAAATGGCGGTCTTTGGTGGGTATGCCATACCGGGGTGATCAGCCCCACCCCATGAAACATTTAGTCAGTAATTCAGGTAAGAGACTAGAAGGCTTATTAACTGAACTCCCAGATTACACAAAACTGGGAATAAGCAATAAAAACTGAGATGACTATAAGGATTCAAAATAATATTCTGAAGCTAGAAAATGGCTAATTAAAATAAGACTAAATTTACTAGAAAGATACAAAAATCTGCTCTTAAGCTCAAAACTCAACTGCACAAGTACTGAACGGGAAGAGGACAGCTAAGCTAATTTCCAGTTCAGTGGGAGTCAGGAGTGTAAGTGGTGTGAGTGCCTATTAATAATGATCATATCAGGGGAAATGATTGTTTCAGGGATGTTTGCACTATCAAACCACAGCAATAAAATTCAGACTGGGAAAGGAAATAGAAATCACAACATAGGAGATACAAATACAGATGGGGGAGAAAAAACTGCTTAGCTTAGAAAAAGAAGGAAATATCAAGATTTGATAACTATCTTCAAATAGCTGGAAAAATGTCTTCTGGGAGAGGCATTCGCCTTAATTGCCTGTGGTCCTGAGAGCAGGAAAAATACATGGGAATTAGGAAGCAGCACATTTCAGCTCAATACGAGAATAAATTTTTCTAACAAACTACAGCTGTCTAAAAATGGAATGTTTTATTTGAGCAAAAGCTGTCAGGGATGACAAAGCAGGAGTCTGCTCTCAGTGAGAAGCTGACCTAGAGGATCACAAAAGGCATATCCTTTCAGACTTTAAGCCTATGTTTTCAAACTGATCTCCAGTAAGTTTCTCGTTCTTACCTGGACTCATAAGGAATCACTATCACCTACAGGGAGAGAAAAGACTTCATATTTCAGATTTTTTAAGGGAAAAGCATGGTCTAAAGAGAAGCACATATTTTCACCTAGTAAACCTAAAACTCATGGATAACCTCATTTCAGTTTAAAATAACCACTTATTAAGGGCGCCTGTGTGGCTCAGTTGGTTATGCGCCTTTTTTTTTTTTTAAAGATTTTATTTTTTTATTTGACAGAGAGAGAGAGAGACAGTAGAGCGGGAACACAAGCAGGGGAGAGGGTCAGAGGGAGAAGCAGGCTTCCCGCCGAGCAGGGAGCCCGATGTGGGACTCGATCCCAGGACCCTGGGATCATGACCTGAGCCGAAGGCAGACGCTTAAGGACTGAGCCACCCAGGCACCCCGCGCCTGACTCTTGGATTTTGGCTCAGGTCGTGATCTCAGGATCTCAGGATCATCGGGCTGGGCACTGGGCGCATGGAGCCTGCTTAAGGTTCTCTCCCTCTGCCCGTCCCCCACTGCCGCTCACAATCTTTCAAAAACATAAATAAAAATAAAAAATAACCACTTATTAAATATACTGCCCAATTCCACTTTTTTTTTTTTTAAGATTTTATTTATTTATTTGACAGAGAGATAGAGAGCACAAGTAGGCAGAGTAGCAGGCAGAGGGAGAGGGAGAAGCAGGCTCTCTGCTGAGCAGGGAGCCGGACATGGGGCTCGATCCCAGGACCCTGGGATCATGACCTGAGCCGAAGGCAGCTGCTTAACCGACTGAGCCACCCAGGCGCCCCCCAATTCCACTTCTAAACTTGGTTTACAGAAGCACTACAGACTGTGCAGAGAGATATGAAAATGTTCACCATGGCAGCATAAAATATTAAAAAATTAATAACAGGACTCTTTAAATAATTATTTAAATAAATAATGGTACCTCGAAAAACTGGAATAATTATTCAGGCTTTCAGAGATGTGATGAATACCCACGTTCAATGACAGTAAAAATGCATACACATATAAATTTATAATGGCGAAAATACACTTGCCAAAATATTTAAAAAATATTATCTCTGGATGGTTGGATTTCAGGGGGTAATTCGCTTCTTTCTGTTTTTCTTCAAGTGCTGAATTTTCTAAGATTATTATCTTTATAAATAGCAAATGTTTTTTAACTTAAAAAAAAACTCTTTTGGCCTATGGATTTTTTTTTCAATATTCTCAAGTGTCTCCTCAGAAAAGATTCACAGGATATTATCAGCTCAAAAAGTATGACCATTTGTAAGCACTTGAAATTTTTTTATTAAGCCATATTATACAAATTACCAATGTTTAAAAAAATATTTATCAGATTATCCTAATACAAATTGTGAGCTACAATAATCTGATAGGAACACTTTCTAAAACATCTGGAAAAAAGTTTTTTATACTACAGTACTAAAAAGAAAGAATTTTATCTATAAGTGCTAACAAGGAAAGATGTCTGCAATACAATGATAAAGAGCAAGGTGCAAAATTTTTATTTATGTTACCAGTTTTTGTTTTGTAAAACAAAAACCCTATACTTTATATATTCACATAAGCATACAAATAAATTTAGAAGGCTATTCATCAGTTAAAAATAGTAACATCTACACAGTGGGAATGGTGGCAGAAAAAAGAAATTATTCACTTTACCATATAGACTTCTATGATGCTTAAACTGATTTTTTTTTTTTTTAAGATTTTATTTATTTGACAGAGAGAGAGACAGCGAGAGCAGGAACACAAGCAGGGGGAGTGGGAGAGGGAGAAGCAGGCTTCCCGCGGAGCAGGGAGCCCAATGCGGGACTCGATCCCAGGACTCTGAGATCATGACCTGAGCCGAAGGCAGCCGCTTAACGACAGAGCCACCCAAGCGCCCCTTAAACTGATTCTTACATAACAAACATGTTTTACGTGATTCAGTTTCTGAAATTGCTAAATATTCTTTAAAATAACTTTTGTACCAAAAGTAAAGATTTGTACTTTCAGATTTCATACATAATTTCTAGGATGGATTCCTACTAGTGTGTCCTTAAGAGTTTTTTTATTTGTCTCTAGGTTTAGCCTCTGAGCAAACCTGTTCAAGTATGAATTTTCTTCCAGCCATAAATCAACGAACCACAGTTTATATATAAGAGGTCATACTTTCTCAAATTTATGTTCTTTAAAACAATGTATCCTTCTCAAAATACACATTCAATACTCACTTTAAAGCACCACTGTGTGCCAGATACCATATAAGACGCCCCATAAAAACTGGCAACATTTATTTAGCCCCTCATGCAAACTAATAAACAATCCAATTTCCTTTCATCTGGCTAATTAACCACATATGCTTTTCTGATTAAATAAAATATTAAATGCATTAGTAGACTTTGCCTTTTAGACTGTTGTATTTATCATCATGTGGGCATTAGCCAGAAAAATAACTTGGCTTGCTTCTGTTGCAGGTTTTTGCAAAACAGCTTCCTATGTCTTACAGAGAGAAGAAAACCACAGATAACGTACAATCCCAATTGCACAAATGTATAAATCTCAATCAGTGGTCACTTCAGGTACTTCATCCTCCTTTAAAACAGCTTTATTCTAATTTGAAAACTATTCTCTTTTGCGGTGTGGCAACTTAGAGTCAAGAATCTTTTATGATCAAAGTCTTTGAGAAAGAACCTAAGCACTGGAAACGTGTCTCTTTACTGATGCCAGGCGAGCAGAAACACACCTAAAAAAGGGTTCAGAAGTGGGATGGAGTGGGCCTGGCTGGCTGGCTAATGTGCACTTCCTAAGAGCCTCTAGAGCAGCACTGACAAATACTTCGGAACTGCGTGAGGAACCTTAGAAATCATCCGAGCCAACCCTGCACTTCACATAACTGGAAATGAGTAGCTCAGAGAAGAGCCCTGGTCAATCCAAGGTCACAAAACAAGTTATTGACAGAGCTCAGTTTGGAATTTACAGTCTTGGGGCACCTGGCCGGCTCAGTCAGAAGAACAAGCGACTCTTGATCTCAGTTTGAGCCCCATGTTGAGGGTAGAGACTACTTACAAAAAAATAATACATAAATAAATAGAATTTACAGTCTTCTCACCTTTCAACCACTATTCTTCCTACTTCATACTTCTTTATAAAGTAAAATGGAAACAGTGGGGTCAGGGGCCATGGAGAAATCAAATCTATCACTACTGCAAAAACTGTAAATGGTCTCCAAATCTAACATGTCTGAACTAAGAGGGAAAGGAAGATCAAAACACTCTCAGCAAAGAAAAGGGGTGGGGGAGGGGTGGGCATTAGCTTTTCAGTTTTATCTTGACAACTCCACATCATGGGAAGACGCCAAGGGCCCCAAGGACTGTATCACATGTCAGCATGGGGCAACAGGTGATTTTTTGTGTGTGTGTTTAAAAATCACTAAGTCCATACAAAATTTTAATATATTTTTAACTGTTTAAAAGAATTACTCATACCATAAATTACTACTCTTTACTTGTAAGCAGGACAGAGTGTTAGGAGACTGAAGAAACACAAAAGTGAGGTGAAGAGGAACTGAACTAGAAGGATAAACGAGCAAAAAAGGAAAATACAGGTACTGAAGCCACTACAAAGGAAAACTATTTCCAAGCTACTTGGAAATAGCTGAATAGATACAAAGATAAAAGAAGAAAAGAGATGGGGCACCTGGGTGGCTCAGTCGTTAAGCGTCTGCGTTCGGCTCAGGTCATGATCCCAGGGCCCTGGGACTGAGCCCCATATCAAGCTCCCTGCTCAGCGGGAAGCCTGCTTCTCCCTCTCCCACTCCCCCTGCTTGTGTTCCCTCTCTCGCTGTGTCTCTCTCTGTCAAATAAATAACATCTTAAAAAAAAAAAAAAGAAGAAGAAAAGAGATGACCAAGGTTTCTAGATGACTAGAATCCAAGAGTCTTTGGGGAAACATGTATGGTTAGTCCAGTCCTGATACTTTTATGTTTTCTCCCAAATAATTAAAATCAATTTTTATTTTAAAAAGTTAAATTAAAACATTTAAACACAATATAGTGGGGGGAAAACTTTTATAAATCCTTATCAAAGGTTACTCAGAATTTTGACAAAAGGACTTCAACTGCTGATAGGTCCACTGAATACCTGTCCTGACAGTATAAACAGATCAATCTCTAAATCAATCTTTGATTTAGAGATCCTCCCTCCTTCACAGGATAATCGTGAGAATAAGACAACACCCATGAAAGCACCTAATCCAGCGCCTGGCACGTGATAGATGCTTAAAAGTTGGATCTTAAACATATGAATTGTCAGCTATGTGACTTTTCTCCCTGCCTTTCCCATCTACATCCCTCTTTAGCGGCAAGCTCAAATTTACAAGTTGTCTAGAAAACGGACTCTTTTTCAATACCAGGCAGCTCTGCTTGGGCTCACAGAACCACAGCAAGAGTGAAGTTATGAGATAGAAAAGTTACAGAGTGGGGCCCTTGCCCAGCCACCCGACATTCCTTCACTTCATGTCAAGCCTTAATCAGCCCTTTTGGCTGAGAGCTGAGGACTCCCTGTTTGTTTCCCAAGTACACCTCTCCCTGCATCCAACCACCCACCCCTAAGTGCTGCTACAAGAAACCACAACTGCAAGCCTCATTTCTCTCAAACTCTGATCAACCTAGGGACCTACTCGTTCAATTTAACCCCCTCTACCACTCCTACTCACTCCTAACTCATACGGTTTCTGTTATAATGGCTTTGTTTCCCACCCACCCCCCGCACTCCTCTTCTCCCGTGCCCGTCACTATAGCCAAACAGCTGTTTCAAGGCTTTTAAAAATCACTAATTAACTTGACCACCCTAACCCCCGCTCCCCGCCACAAAATCAATATTGGTCCTTACTTCTCTTCCACTCATCCACAACTCAGATTACGGTATTTAAGTAAAATACAAAATTGAGGGTTTCTCCTCTGTAAAAACACATACAAAACTACATACATTCAGTTCCAGGCACTTCTTCACTGGTACTCAAATTCCTCATCTCTTTTCACTGAGGGTAACTAGCAGAAATGCCCCACTTTCCACTAACCCTGCCAATTTACCCATGTATTCAACTTCTCACTACAGTATGAAATTACGCTATTCACATGTTCGATCTTTTATTTTCCAATTTCCCAGTTTGGTGGATACCCTATTTGGCCTTGCCTACAATAATTTATACTAAATTGCAGTATCAACAGTCAAAATGTCAGCAGAAACCATACATGTGCCTGCCTCTGACAAGACTGAATTTTTTTTTTTTTAAGATTTTATTTATTTGACAGAGAGAGAGACAACGAGAGCAGGAACACAAGCAGGGGGAGCAGGAGAGGGAGAAGCAGGCTTCCCGCCGAGCAGGGAGCCCGATGTGGGACTCGATCCCAGGACCCCAGGATCATGACCTGAGCCGAAGGCAGACGCTTAACAACTGAGCCACCCAGGCGCCCAAGACTGAATTTCTCAGAATCAAGTCATAGTATTTATAATTCTTAACAGCATACAGTATCCTGCCTTATATGAGCCATTCAATCAAGTGAACTGTGCAACAAGATAAAGGAGAAATAGCACTGAAGGTATAAACAACAGGGTAAAGGAGCCGTGGCATACTCCAAAAAAGCGAAGCGTGGCTCTCTTCACATTGTTTGACTTTGGGACTATCACATTTTCTGTGCCTAAGAAGCCTCTCCTGAAAAGTGGCAGGGATCTGGCAGTAGAAAGTACATTAACTCTGGGATCTCTCCCACCTGACAATCCAGCAAGCCCTCAGAGTTCAAAGGTCATTCCACATCCCTCCTTCCTACCACAACTGAAATAGCTCAGGCCACTTGGAGGCCAAAGCTTGTCTGTTCGATCACATAGGCAGCATCCCAAAATTATGGATGAGGCACTCAATACCTTGCTGGCCCATGATGTGTGTGTGTGTGTGTCTTCTCCATGAGAATATGTTCACATACAATTATATGCACCTTGAAGACAAAGCCTGCATCTTATTCCTTTTAAACCCCTACACAAAGCCTAGTATCCATCAATATGTTCAATCACCTTTTAATGGAAACTGAGAGATGGCAGTGATAGAGCGAGAGAATACAGGAGTTCTGGGATCGATCATCACTTTTTTTTTAAGATTTTATTTATTTGACAGAGCACAAGCAGAGGGAGAGAGAGGGAGAAGCAGGCTCCCAGCTGAGCAAGGAGCCCGATGTGGGACTCCATCCAATCCCAGGACCCTGGGATCATGACCCGGGCCGAAGGCAGCCGCTCAACCGACTGAGCCACCCGGGCGTCCCCGATCATCACTTCTACAAATAACCTTGGCCAAGTCAAAAGCCTGCTTGACACATAAGGGGAATTATTTTGCAACTTGACGTCAAGGTGCACTGAACACTGACAAACGTGAATAAAATTTTAAATGGTACTGTTTATTGACAAATTAGTCTTCTTATGCATTAGATATCCACCTGTTTTTAATAGTCCTCACTTAAATAGTTGGGTACTAATTGGTCTGCAGTCTAGTCTGAGTTAGGAAATGTGCTACTAGATTATCTTTGAAATCCCTTCCAATTCGAAAGCTCCCTAATTTTCTAAGAATAAACTCAGGGTGATCCAAGAATCACAAATCTACCTCTCCTTCACCCAGTCTGCTTGAGTAATCCAGGTGGGAGGCGAGGTACTGTGGTACAGCTTTCCCTCCACAGGTGGTTCCCAAGAAGTAGACTGTGTGGTGGAGCAGGCCCAGGTCCTTCTCACTAAGAGTACTGAAATCATCTGAACTCAGAAGCGGCCCCGGCCTTTGAAGAACGCTTTGATTAGGACTTGAGAAACTTGAGTCAACCAGTCCCTTCTTTGTCCCTAACTAGCCGTGGCCTGGTTAAAAAAAAAAAAAGTCACCTCTCTCATCTGCAGAATGACAAGCTGGACTAGGAGCTGTAAGGTCCCTTCCTGCGGCCATCCAGATGGCCGGAGCCACCACCACCCTCCCCCTCCTCTGACCAGGGGTAAATTCAAGTCCACCTGCCGATGCTCAACTCAACCTGCAGAGCGGAACTGCGATTCTCAACCTGGGGACACGTCCCCCAAAGAGGGTCTATTCAGATGGGGCCAGGGGGACAAGGAGGCTGTTTTCGAGCCACACCCGCTCTCTCTTTGGAAGGAAGTGGGCCAAGGTCCTTAGGTGCCCGGGAAGGAGGGCGGAGACTTTTGATGGTCCCCGCACTGGTGAGGGGGAGCTGCGGGATGGCATCCCCGGGAACCAGGGGTGTGTGGTGAGGGGTGCCGCGTGCGCGTGCCCGCTGGGCCCGCGGACGGAGGCCGGGCCGCCGCTCACTCACCCACAGGCTGCTGAAGTAGTCCAGCCCGCGGCAGATGAGCGCGCCGGCGTGCGCCAGCAGCACCTGCACGCCCAGGTAGCTGCCAAGGCTGTAGAGGCCGTAGAGGAGCGGGCCGCCGGCGCCGAGCAACAGCAGCAGGCGGCGGCGGCGCAGCGCCTGCTCGCCCAGGGCCTCCACGCCGTAGTCGGCGAAGCAGAGCGGCAGCAGCAGCGCGGCCAGCACGATGGGCGTGTGCGCGCGGTGCAGGCGCTGCAGCCAGTGGCGGCCCAGGCGCGTCAGCGAGCTCTTGAAGGGGTGCAAGAAGGTGCCGCACAGCACGGCCCACAGCAGCGGCCGCAGGAAGGCCTCCAGGATGAAGTAGACGAGCACGGCGGCGCCGCAACACAGGCACACGAACAGCACGGCCCCCGTGTTGTAGAAGGCCTGCTTAATAGGCTTGTCGAAGCGCAGCGCCAGCGCCGGCGTCCTTGGGGTCTCCCCGCAGCAGCCGCCGCCGCCTCCCGGGCCGACCGGGCGCGGGGCCAGCGGCACCCGGCCCGGGGAGCCCCGTGGACTGGGCGCCTCGGGAGGGCCGCCGCCGTCGGCCATAGTGCCTCTGCCGCCGCCGCCAAGAGGCGGTACTGGGAAGCCGAGCGGGAGGCACGGAGAGAGGCAAGGCGTGCGGCGCGCGGCATTATGGTCGTTGTAGTTTCTAGCTGGGCACCGAGCGCCTATGAGACCCTTGGGGAACTACAACTCCCAGAAAGTATGGAAAGAGTTGCTTCGCCCCCGGGTTCCTTCGTCCATTGGTCCCTGCAGATCCAGGTAACCCGTTTCTGGGCTCAACATCTTCCGGGAGTCGGGGGGAAGGTCCCTTCACCCATTGGTTAAAGTCAACTTTTCAGGAGGCGGAATTCCAAAAGAGGCGCTACATTCGCAGATTGGAAATTCTAGGTGGTACCTTAGAATCCCGGGGAGCGGGGGGGGGGGGGGGTAGTACTTAACGAAAGACGGATCCCCACATTCAATTCTCTTCATTTATTTAATAAGCAAAGTGTTTGCTCTGGTGCAGGACTTTAAATAGCGATCACCATACCGCAGGCCCTGTTCCAAGTGCTTCATTCATTTAATCCTTAGAACAACCCTACAGAGAACATGGTGTTGTTATCCCCACTTTACAAAAAAGAAAACTAAGGCACAGAGAAGTTAAGTACCTTGCCAAGGTCACACAGCTACTGAGTAGCAAAGGCATAATTCAAGCTCGGAATCTGGCTCCTAAGTCTGTTGTCTTACCTGTTAACATTAATTGGTCTGACTAGTGATCTTTGGCATATTTTTTAAAGCTCCTCGGTGGACTGTAAAGTACAGCTACTGTTTACATTGGGGTAGGTGTCATGTGAGAGCTATCTAAACTCCTAAAAGAGCTCTAGATCGGAGTCTCAAACTGCTACTGTTTCTTTTTGAGATCAGGGGTCAGGTTATTTAAGCCCCCAACCCTGATTTCCCCTCTGTCACTTGGAAATAATAATAATTGAAGCTCTTGTCTCAGGAGAGAAAAAGACAAATCGCTAGAGCAGTGCAAGGTGCTTCTGTTATGTTGGAAAGGTCCTGGGATCCATCCCTACTACTCACACCTTAACCAACATTTTTATTAAAAGAAGATGAAAGAGGGGCGCCTGGGTGGCTCAGTCGTTAAGCGTCTGCCTTCAGCTCAGGTCACGATCCCAGGGTCCTGGGATTGGGCTCCCTGCTCAGCAGGAAGCCTGCTTCTCCCTCTCCCGCGCCCCCTGCTTGTGTTCCCTCTCTCGCTGTGTCTCTCTCTGTCAAATAAGTAAATAAAATCTTTAAAAACAAAAAAAGAAGAGGAAAGAAAGAAGGGAAAGCAAAGGAAAAGAGAGAGCACAACATGAAGTCCACATGAGATCCTCTCCCTCTCCATCTACCCCTCCCCCTACACAATCAGTGCGTGCGCGCGCGCTCTCACTCTCTCTCTCTCTCTCTCTCTCTAACACATATTTAAAAAGAGAGAGAAAAGCAAGCAGGCAGGCTTTACTGAGTACTCAATATGTGAAACCCTGCAGGTCATACCTTTTCTGTTTTCAGTAAGTTTTCATATTAATTTAAACACAATTTTTGTTTCTCTTTAAATTAGACAGGACAAGTATCATTATCCACAGTTTTCAGATGAAGAAACTGTTGCTTACGGGGCGCCTGGGTGGCTCAGATGGTTAAGTGTCTGCCTTCGGCTCAGGTCATGATCCCAGGGTCCTGGGATCGAGTCCCGCATCGGGCTTCCTGCTAGGCGGGGAGCCGGCTTCTCCCTCTGCCTCTCTCTCTCTCTCTCTCTCTCTGACTCTCATGAATAAATAAATGGAAGGAAGGAAGGAAGGAAGGAAGGAACTGTTGCTTACTAAGACGGAGACAAGGGGAGTCAGTAAATGTAATAATTTACATTATTTAAAGTAAAATAGTAATTCTTTTCCATCTCATTTTTTTTAGGTCTTTCAGGTCACAGCTCTTGTTTCTCAAGTGGTCTTTGGACTTTGACTCTGTAAATATATTGCTTCAGTTGTCTTACATTTTGCTTTGCTTCTTTACTTTGTCCAGGGCTGCTGAGATTATATTACAATCATGGTCACATTTGTTTTCAGTTCCCATTTTACACTGGCCCCAGGCTTCTATTTATATCACAGCAAGGCCTCAGCCTCCCTCCCAAAAAGTCCTCAGTAATGAGTAGGGAATCCCAAAGAGGGTGCCTCATATATATCCAGAGACATGAGTCAACCACCAAACACCCTGTGTCCACCCTGCTGCCCACACATCTTACCTGTTCCTGTCATAGGATTGGCAGTGCCTATGTCACTATTCCCAGATCCTGGATACTCCCAAACTTCTAATCCTCAGAGTGCCAAAAAGCTGGGTTCCACTCAGAGAAGCGGAAGAAGTCCTCCTCCCTGACTTCCCTACCCTGTGCTCCTTTGTGACCCAAGCCCTACACCAAGCCACTTGTGCTCAATGTATTGTGACTCTTCTCATGAGAGTTCCTTCCACGTCTGGCATTCTGTCCTCTAGCCACAGGGGCTCAAAAGCTATCAAGACCAAGTATCCCAGGTCTTCCTCCAACCAAAGACTCAGCTCTCTTCCTGTGGTTACAAAGTAAAGAAAAACAAAACAAAAAACCAAAAACCCCCAACAGCTCCATTTTATGTAACAAAAGGCTTTACAAACAGAAAGTGACTTAGGTATGCATTGGACGTTGGTGGGGGGGGGGCGGGATTTGGAAGGGCTGGCACAGCAGTAAGGTTGCCTAAACTGTGTTAGGGCCCCAGCTCGGCAAACCAAAAATTCCCTGTCATGGTGTTCTGCTTCCAAGCCTCAGCAAAAGGCAAAATTGCTGAACATTTCAAAACTGTTCTAATGGCCAAAGCAATCGAACTGACAAGTCTCCGATAGAATTTCAAGAATGGAATTCTAACAGAAATGATGGCAGATGCACTAGAAACGAACTAGACTAACATTTATATGGCCTAATTTAAGGTTGGGTTTCTACAGAATTTTGCTCACCATGCTATGATTGTACTTACCACACTGTGGTCAAAGTCAGTGGTTTACATGGGTTTGCTTCAGCTGTTTCCCCAGCACCAGACACAGTATATGACATTCATAGTACAGAGTAGAAGCTCAGTAAGTGTTTGCTGAGCAAGTGAATGAGTGAGTGGTAGCCTTTCAAAAAGCCTGTTTGTGCTTCCTGCTCAAAATGTTACTGAAACACTGAGAATGCTTCTGCCAGGCATTCTTGAGATTGAGAGCAGAGACAAATTAAAATACTGAGATGTAGAACCCACAGACTACATTTGAGAAGAGTACACACAGTCCATTCAATCCTCTAGTTCACAGGACATGTGCCTTTAGGCTTCTCCTCCAAAATGCAAGGTTACTTGGGCTTTCTTTGCTCACCTCACATAACAACTCACTCCAACCACCTCGGGCAAGAATGGCCTCCATGGACAGCCAGGATACAGTGGAGGTAAAATGGACTCAGGAGTGGATCAAGCTGACCCCGGCACCACACTGCCTTTGGCCTTCCTGTTGCCTGAACCCATGAATTCCCTAATCATGTAAGCCAGTTTTAGTTGGGTTTTACATTTCTTGCAACAGAAAGCTTTCTGGCAGATAAAATGCTAATACCTACATCATTGGTTGCTCTGAGGATTTTCGAAATAAGAGTGTGTCTAAAGCAGCAGTATAGTGCCTGGTATATGGTGAGAACCTGATAGGGGCTCTCAGGGTGACTAATGGCTGTCTTGAAGCCAAAGAGGCAGTCCTTAAACAACAGTTAACGTCCACAGACACCCCCCCCACTTCCTCAGGGTATCAAGATAAAAGCCCCAGGAAAAAACAAAACAAAACAAAAACAAAGATAAAAGCCCCAGAGATAAAGCAAATAAAGGGAGGATTCTCCCAGGCATTGTATCTTAGAGTTCTCCCAAGTGTCTCTACAGTTACTGAGTTGTGCTAAGCACCTGCTTTGTACAAAATCCAGTGCTTACAATAGAGTGTATATGAACAAACAAAGGAAAGAAAAGAGACAAACCAAAAAAACAGACTCTTTTAACTATAGAGAACAGATGGTTACCCAGTGGGGGGGATAGGGGAAAGAGGTAAAGGAGATTAAGAGGAAACTCACCTTGATGAGTACTGAGTAATGTACAGAATTGTTGAATCACTATATCGTACACCTGAAACTAATTTAACACTATGTTAACTATACTGGAATTAAAATAAAATAAATAAAACAAAACAAAAAACCATGGAGTGTGTATGTCAAGTATAAAGTGATACATATGGGGGCGCCTGGGTGGCTCAGTCGTTGAGCGTCTGCCTTCGGCTCAGGTCATGATCCCAGTGTCCTGGGATGGAGCCCCGCATCGGGCTCCCTGATCCGCGGGAAGCCTGCTTCTCCCTCTCCCACTCCCCCTGCTTGTGTTCCCTCTCTCGCTGTGTCTGTCAAATAAATAAAATCTTTAAAAATAAATAAATAAATAAAGTGATACATATGTACAGTGAAGGAGGAGAGATCATGTGAAAAAGTAATCAGACATGTAATTACAAATACAAGTTACCACTTTTCTTTGCTAAGTCCAAGGCAGACATTGCTAATCAACCACTGATCTCTTTCTCCCTATGCCTAGGTATATAGCCTCAAAATCCTCAGCAGAATATTCTAGGGAACCACTATCAACAAAGTAGGCACACAAGATGAAATTTATTTGCCTTTCCTACTGTAACTAATCATGGAGTGTCTGATACTAGATAAAACTGGCAGACTAGGGGCTCCGGGTGGCTCAGTTGTTAAGCATCTGCCTTCGGATCAGGTCATGGTCCCAGGGTCTTGGGATCGAGCCCCGCATTGGGCTCCTTGCTGGGCAGGGAGCCTTCTTCTCCCTCTCCCACTCCCCCTGCTTGTGTTCCCTCTCTTGCTGTCTCTCTCTCTCTCTCTGTGAAATAAATAAATAAAATCTTTAAAAAAAAAACTGGCAGACTAAAAAGGTAGATAACTGGTCTAGAAAAAGAGTTTAGGAAGTTAATTAGTGTGTATATGAGAAATTAGTAAGAGATTTAAAAAAAAAAAATCTCAGTGGCTGAAGGACAAATACCGCAAACAAGTTTGCTTACCATCAGGCCTTGCCTGACTCCCTGACTACTCCCCTTCCCTCTCCTCTTCCCATGTTGGGACACAGGACATCACTTACAGTGTGGGTCCTGCCAGTTCACTGAGTAGACTGTAGCCTTTCCTGCCTCCAGGTTCCTGTCCTTCTGGTCTGTGACATCCAGCTTCAGCTAACTTTCCATGCCATGTCAACAAAGAAAATTTTACTAGTTAACGAAAAGATTAGTGAAAAGATTATCAAATTGATTCAATCAACTCAACTGAGACCTATGTACCCAGGAGAGAGCCAGGTGAATAAGAAGCAGCTTGTGTAGTCCTTTTGGGAAAACACACACACACACACACGTTTTTCAAAGTCTACAACCAATGGGGCACCTGGGTGGCTCAAGGTTAAGCATCTGCATTCAGCTCAGGTCATGATCTCAAGGTCCTGGAATTGAGCCCCCCATCAGGCTCCCTCCTCAGCGGGGAGTCTGTTTCTCCCTCTCCCTCCGCTCCTCCCCACCCCCTGCTTCTGCTCTCTCTCTCAAATAAATAAATAAAATCTTTAAAAAAAAAAAAAAAGTCTGGGGCACCTGGGTGGCTCAGTAGGTTCAGAAGGCTCAGTCTGCCTTCCACTCAGGTTGTGATCTCAGGGTCCTGGGATCAAGTCCCTCGCCGGGCTCCCTGGTCTGCAGGGAGTCTGCTCATGCTCTCTTTCTCTCTCAAATAAATAAATAAAATCTTTAAAAAAAAAAAAAAGTCTGTAACCAAGAGAGCTCCCCCTTCCTCCTCTAGGGTGGGAGGAAGGTTGGTCAGGAAAATGGGTGAATTTTGTGATGAACAATTCTGTGCCGAAAGCCAGAGTGCCTGTCCAGAAAGTAGGTGGCCTTATGTGTCCTTAGTTGATAGAGATTTACGTTTTATCTGGAATGGCTGAGTTTGAGAATTACAGATCAGAATTTGGAATCCTTAGCCGACCCCTTCCTTGGCTCTACTCCCAAGAATAGACTCAAACTAAGGCTGAGACCACCCAATGTATAAACACCCACCCTTCTGGGTAAATCAGAGTAAGACTGAAAACCAGAAGATGCTGGATGCATTTCAAGTTGGCCAGACTAATCCTTCTTTATTTATAAATAAACTATTTGTGTCTGAGAATCAAGTCTTGCTGGGCTTGAATCCTAAGTGTCCACCTGTTTCTATGCTCTTGGCACCACACAGTGATGTCACCGAAGCCTCTGGGTGGTCTCTGCTGCCATCTCTGCCCTCCTGCTCCACTCAATTCTCTACACTGCAGGCAGTGTGACCTCTCCAAATACAATGTGATCCCTTCAAAACCTCTTTACCCCATGGAAGAGTCCAAGCTCTTTACTCTGACTTCCAAGATCCTGTGTGACGCGGCCACACTCACCCTCACTTCTCCCCATACCTGCTTTGTCCTTTATCCTCCAGCACTGTAGTGGAAAGGAGAATGGCCACGTCCTAATTCCTACAACCTATCCAGTGTGTTAGCTTAGGTAGTTAAAGGCACTTGGCACTTAAAGATTTTGAGATAGGAGATTATCCTGGGTTTATAAGGGTAGGGCCTAAATGCAATCCTAAATATCTTTATCAGAGGGAGGGAGAGATTAGGCTACAGAAGAGGAGCAGCAATCTGACCAAGGATGCAGAGAAATTGGAGTGGTGAGGCTGGAGGCCAAGGAATGCCCAGAGGTACCAGAAGCTGGAGTTCCCAGGAGAAATCAGCCCTGCCAACATCTTGATTTTAGCGCCCTAAGATTCACTTCCGACTTCTGGCCAGCAGAACTGAAAGAGAACACAGTTCTGTCGTTTTAAGCCATGAAATTTGTGGTAATTTGTTATAGCTGCAATGGGAAACTCATATAACCCTTGTCAAACAGCAGTGGTCCCAGACACATCCTGCTGGTTTTTCTTCTGGGGTTGCTCTCCTCTTTCTTGGAGATGCTTCTCCATGCCTTGTGCCTGTTTTACTCCTACCCCTTCCTTAAGATTCAGCTTCAGGACCACTGCCTGCTGTCCTGGTTGCCTCAGGCCAGGTGAGGGTCCGTCCTCCAGGCGTGCACCACACCTGAGTATTTCCTTACCACTGCAGTCACCAAAAGGTCTTATCATGGTGTTTATGTGTCTGCCTCCCCAGCAGGCTGTGAGCCTCTTCGGGGCAGAAATCAAAAGCTGTTCTTCCTTCAGTCCTCTTTGTGTAGTGTCTAGCACAGGAATTGGCACATAAGAATCCTCAGTAAATGTTGAATGAATGAAGAGTCCCTTGCGCCTGGGACTGAGCCCTAAGAAAATTCCAACTCAACCATCAGCCAGGTTCAGGTCTGATAGCTGAGCTATCCACTGAGAATCCTGCAAAATAAATGCCAGAGGGAACACTTAGAAGACCAAAATATTTGTTTTCTTGGGGCAGGGTGAAGATTAAAGCCTGCAATGTAGAATGTGGTAATGCCTGATTCTTTCCCAACCTGACATTCCTTGAGCTTCTCAACCTAGCCCCTGTAGTACTGACAGCTCAGAAGCTCTATTCTGCAAATCCCATGCTTCCTTCATGATTCATGAGGCTCTACTACTAAACTCTAACTATTCTTTTTTTTTTAAGATTTTATTTATTTATTCATGAGAGACAGAGAGAGAGAGAGAGAGAGAGAGAGGGAGGCAGAGGCAGAGGGAGAAGCAGGCTCCCAAGGAGCAGGGAGCCCGATGTGGGACTCGATCCCAGGACCCTGGGACCATGGCCTGAGCCAAAGGCAGACGCTTAACCATCTGAGCCACCCAGGCACCCTAAACTCTAACTATTCTCAACATATAATATGATTTAGCTCCTAGTAAGGCTCATAAGCAAAACTATGCTACTAATTAATACCGTATACTTTAAATGGGATTATACGCCTTCATGTACTATTTGATAAAGGTATTAAGCTGAAGCTATAAATACAATTTCATTTTGCAAACTGTTTCTCTACAAGGACTTTTATCTGACTACTGCAACGTGACTTTCCTCTTTGTCAGACAACACAGGCTGTCATCTTCTCCAAGGTCTATAAATTCAGGGACACTTTACAAATGAAAGCACGTTAAACAACAGAAAACCGAAAATGGACCAGAGCAAAGCAATAAGGAATTATAAACTAACTTTAATTGTATCAACAGGAAGAATTTCAAACCATGTTGAGAATTTATACTTTTAAAGTTTAAATCTAGTTAATATATTCTAACTGTAACATAATTCTCTAAAGATAAAAGGATTTGTGATGGCAAATGGACCGAACAATCATTTAGGAAGCATCTAGGAATGTTGCTACAACTACTTTACATAAATAGAAATCCATGTCTCTATTAGTAAGGTATCATATCTTAGAGTAAAAATTCACATAGGACAGGCTTATAAATATACATAAATCTCAAAATCAATTGCAACTGAACATTAGGTACACAATTATTATAAAACAAATATAACCCATCGGTGTCTATTTAAAGGCATAGTTTTTACAAAATAGCATTTTGTAGACAGTCTCAAAAAAGTATATTAATACTCCTGGAGCCAGATTGTCCCAGCATCAGCGTGTCTGTGGGAATAAGGCATGTGGAGAAGCTGCATTCACTCACCCAGGTGGCCGGGACATCGTACGTGCTGAAATGGTAACTATAGTGAACTAGGTGAATGCCACAACCACCACAGTCACCCTAGAGAGTCACTTACCCTCCAGAAAGATGGAACGGAACAGCTATTTGCCTCATAACAAGCATCAGTACATTTTAAGTGACAAATCTCAATGAGCTTGATGATTCACTTCAATGTTCAGTCTCCAGACATACTTAAAATCACACTAGTATAGCCACTATTTTTGTGAAAAGGAACTTATATCAGGTTGTTTATTAAATATAAAGACAAGGAAGTCCAACTTGTAACTAAAGAACAGAGTATCTGAATAAGGAATCTAAATACGAAATATGTATAGGTTCTATCAACATGCCATTTACTTAATTAACATTAGCCTTAGTTTCTTAACTAAAAGTATAGACAAGTCAAACTCAACAGTGATACTTTATACATTCTTAACAATTCATATCATGTTGAGTGGAGGAGGCAAGGCTTAATAAAGGAATCCTTTCTACAAACCAAATTCCTATAAACTCTAAGGTAGTTTTGCCTGTAATATGCACAATGTATCTCTTGGGTTTTCCAGTATTCAAGGGATCAGGAACAGAAACAATCCTGACAAAGACCTTCACAGGGGCATGGCGTTTATGTAACAAGTATATATACACACTGAGAATAATCAAACTGTCCACTAAACATACCCAGTTCTGTTTAGAGAAAAAGGATATACACTACACTTATATACAACGAAGTATACACATCTCAGCATCTGGCCTAGTGAAGGAGTTCTCAAATATTTTTCCATATACACATCTCAGCATCTGGCCTAGTGAAGGAGTTCTCAAATATTTTTCCATGAGGATACATGAGGAAGATGCCATAGTCGTGTGTGTAAAACTCTCCCCTGGGCATAACAGATTTAGATAACGCTTAAAAAGAAATCTACAGGGAAATAAATTACTCTGAAACACTATAATGCCCACAAGAGCAATTCAATAGTAAAAGTCATTCATGATGGCCACAGCTTAGAGAAATTAAAACTTCTGCTTACCCAGTTCTGAATTGACTGCAACAGAGCTGAGCAGCTGAAACAGAGACCGCAGAGCCTAAACTTCTCTACCATCTGGCCCTTTACAGAAAGTTTGCGGACCCCAGGCTAGGCCTGAGAATGACACATAACCTCAGTGGCAATATCTTGGAAGCACAAAATCCAGAATATAGACAGTAAACTTAATTACAGAAATTGTAGTAAAAACTGTCTGGGATGAAAAATCCATCCCTGAGTTGTCCAAACTTTCCGGTGTCCTTAATGACAAACGCCAACTTAAGATCATTAAATATGGCTCCTGCATTTTGTCTGAAATCATGGTTATAAATTCAGCTTGGAGACTACAGTGGAGCAATAAGAGGGCATTGGGTTCTAAATGAGAAGACCTGGGGTTTTAGGCAAATCACTTTTAAAAATTAACTAAGACAAATACATTCTTCTAGTATTGTCCAATCTGTGTATTTTTAAAAAAAACCTAGTAAAAGCACTAAATAGCTGATAAAGATTCTAAATGTTTTTGAGAAGAAAGTTATAGAAAGAGAAATGTACCTCCTTCCCCAAACAGAACTATAAAAGTCCTCCTACTTATTGTGAATCAGTAAAGGAGGGAAAAAGCACCTACCTAATTTGAGTGTGCATGGTGGATTCCATTTAATAAACACCTTAATGAGTATGCATAAAGACACGAATGTGTAGGAAGTCCTTTCACCTTCCTAGGCCTCAGCTGCCCCTTTGTCAAGTAAAGGCATTAGATTAAATGGCCAGCACTGGTCATTTATGCCAAATGACTAGCCTCAGTTTCTTCATCTGTAAAATTGGATTAATAATAGAATCTACTTCCTGTGGGGATTGTGAGGATTAAATGGGTTAATCCACATAAGGTGCTTAGAACAGCACTAAACACATTTAGCTGTTACTATGGTTCTACTTGGGCATTTTAGGAAAAAAATAATATTGGTTAGGCATCTCCTCTGTGACAAGTACTATGTTGGAAAATGGGAATACAGAGATAAAACGGAAATTTATTCTCATATTAGGTAAAAAGAAATGAAGTTGAAGTCTACAGAATTTTAATTTCAGTGTGCCTATAAACTAACGATCCTCTGGAATGAGTCAAATGCTGTTCTGCATTCCTGGTCTGTTAGTTCTTATTTGCAAACAATAATTATTGTTCAGAATATCAATTAAGGTTCACTGCAGGGCAAAACAGAACCAACTCTCTATCTGTGTTTCAAAAGTTCAGTGTTTGCTAAAGAACTGGTTTAGGGTTTGATCACAAGTGGAAGAATATAAAAATGCTGGTCTGGCATTGCATATGAAATACAAGCCTCTGAACCGAACAAACTTGCCACGGAAGTACAGTTTCATCTACTTTTTTCTGTCCAACAAGTGTTTGCTGAGCGCCAATGGTGTAGCGGTGTCTGTTACAACCATGAATAGCAAGAAATGGTCCCTGCATTGGGGAGCGAGCAAGGGAGGGCGAGCAAGGGATTGCAGTAAAGTGTGATGGACAGCTGGATGGGGAAGCCCAGTGTGCTGTGGGAGCACGAGGTGGGGATTTAAACCTATCTAGTCCAGGGGACTGGAGGAACAAATACCGAAGATGTGCCCTGAAAGGTAAGCAGGAGATCAGCAAGCACAGGAAGTGGGAGACATCTGGGCACAGGCAACACCATGAGAGGGGAGTTGAGAGCAACTGCCTTGCGTGGACATGGCAAGTGAGGAGTGGTGGCAAAAGATGATTTGGGAGAGGGGCGCCTGGGTGGCTCAGTTGTTAAGCGTCTGCCTTCAGCTCAGGTCATGATTCCAGGGTCCTGGGATCGAGCCCCACATCGGGCTCCCTGCTCCTCGGGAAGCCTGCTTCTCCCTCTCCCACTCCCCCTGCTTGTGTTCCCTCTCTCGCTGTGTCTCTCTGTCAAATAAATAAATAAAATCTTAAAAAAAAAAAGGATGATTTGGGAAGTAATCAAAATGGACTGCATTTTACCCTAATGGCAATAAGAAGTCAGAGAAAGTTCTAAGCACAAATATGCAAGACTGGTCGTCAAAGTGGAAACAATTCGTGAAATAAATAGCTTGACCTGGAACGCAAGCAGATGAAAAATCCGTTGTGTTCCTTCCCTGCCTGCTACAGAGGCTAGCCCGTCTCTCTTTAGTCTTAACCTATTTATAGCTGAAATACCATATACATCAGAGAGTGAAGTATAAAAATATTTGCCTTCTTATTTACAAAGTGGGTGCTTGCATACGCTGTATCCTCACTACTGAAAAAGTATGATAGCTTAGAAGGTGTGCAAAGGCCACCCTCAGCCGGGACTGGAGGGCTCAGTTCCAAGGCCATGGCAGCGAGGTGGAGCCACAGACTTGAACCAGATGACCTGAGTTTGAATCCTACCCAGTTCTTTTGCTTACCTAATGTCATTTAACCTCCCTCCATCTGCAATGAGGATTATTTTTCCTACGTCACTTGGTAGACTGTGTGTCACAGAATCACAATGTTTTCCTTATTTTTGTACAGTTCCAGAATTTAAAAGTTCTCTCCCTACCCCCCAGGAGGACTTTCACCCTGACAGTGAATTTCAAGGATGGCATTAGAAATCAATCTCCAGTCTTGTTTAATCACAAAATCCACAAATCCAGCTCTAAAGCAAGCCAGAGGACTGCAAAACTCTCCAGTGGAAATCCATCAGCAACTCAATGACACCCATAGACTCTTTTCCTCTGAATGGGCTGTTAGCACAGACATTTGGAACAAAGGAACATTTGGGTTCCTTTGAAAAAAGGGGATGCATTAAGTCAAGGCATTATAAGTTCTGCTGACTGCTGGTCCAGTTTACAAGTCCAAACATGTTGAACGGAAACTCTAGGTGAATTCACTCTAGGGGTCATCTCCCACTTTCTGATTTAAAAAAGAAATGTCATCTTTAAAAAGTTTCTACTCCAAATCTCCACCATCTCCAAAAATGTTTATTTTCAAAATGCCTTAAATTTTTATTAAGATGATTTGTCTATTATAATACATATTTAATCATACTCAGCGGATGTCGAGTCTGACAACAGAATTAGCTGTAACAACACATGAATTGTTTAATTTATAAAATACAGTGAGAGAAGAGTCCAAATTCTAACCGCTAATAATGCCTTTTTTTTTTTTAATCATTAATATAGTTTTACATCTTCAGGAACACTCACAGTTCCATTCCTAACCTTTCCAAACAGCAATAAAAAATATTTTCTCAGAACTGCTCACTGACTGAGAAGAAATTTCCTCTAAGTATGGACCATTTTCTTATCATTATAATCTTTCCCATTCTCCCCATCAGCTGTGTAAATATCCAAATGCATTTATGGAAATTTGAAACTTCTTCTGCCTAAAAGGTTGATTGTGAACTAGGGCCATCCAGTAAAGTTCTCTTTAGTAATGCTCCAAGTAACTCTCCTGAGCTGTAGCTGGAAGAATAAAGGTTCTTTAGAAGCTGTATGCCTAGCTCTTTCTCTACCTTGTTATGTGTTATCTGACCAAGTAGCCAAGGCCACATGGTATGTGGGTCACCAAAAAAGGCAGCTTTCCTCGACCTCAAATCCCATTCAGTAAGGTGGCACTGATCATTTTCATCAAGCCAACTCAGAGATGTTTTGAAGCTCAAATAAGAAAACACATTTGAAAGTGCTTAGAAAAATTTTTAAGTACTTTCCAAAAGTATGGGATCAATATTAAACAATCCTCTTTGATTAGAAAAGCAGCTTGCTCTTTCTTCCAAAAACTGAAATCATAGGAGTCTTTTTTTAAATAAGAAAAGCTAAAATTATACTGCATATTCTTAAAAAATATATTTATACTAAAGACTTTCTAATCCATTTAATATGTTGGCTTTGCAGCTGTGTTTAAGGGGTTCCCATCAATAAGTAGAAGGTCAGGGCAACAATGAGAAGCAAACAAAATGGGGAGGAGAAGGTCTGATAGGCAGCTGATGGCATAAAAATGTCTTCATACTTGTAAATACTGACAACACGCTCTGAAGTCGGTGGTGAGTCTATGTCGTGTCGGGTGATAGAGCCTTTAAGAAAGAAAGAAAAAGGAAGGGGGCAGTAAAAAAAAAAAAAAAAAAAGATTTAAAATGATATATGCAAACAACAGAAAGATTAGACAAGTCTTTAGCATTGACTACATAAGCAGGAATTATAAAGATCTGGAATCAGATATTAGAGCTATCATCAGAATTCTCTGCAATGGTACATACATAGGAATAGAAAGAACATAGAAATTACCTAAATTTACCCCAGAAGATGGGTTCTCATGAATCCACACACCCACTCCCAGAACAATACTATTGATCTTTCCATTTCACCCCACTCTGTTGCTTCCTAGTATTGTATGAATGCCTACTTTCAAGGTCTCTAATGAGTTCTCTCTTACTAATACCATAAGGAGAACTGTATGTTGATTTCAAACAGTAAGAGCTACTCTTTTTTCCCCTCAAATATATCTTTTATATATGGATCATCAGCCACTCCTGACCACGCCATACTTGCTTCTAGATGGAGGTCTCTGTCACCGTCTGTGGTCTATGAAGTGGTGGCTGGCCAAATCAGACCAGAGAGTGTGTGGGTGTGCTGTGTGTGTGTCTGTATGGTTGAGAAGCAGAGTGAGGTAGCAGGAGGATTAAGATACCAAACAAATGTTTGGACTAGAGCCATTTTTTTTTAACTTGGTTAGATGTGTAAAGAGGGAAAGGCTGTGTACATGGGATGCTTAAAAAGCTGAAATTTGGGGCGCCTGGGTGGCTCAGTTGGTTGGGCGACTGCCTTCGGCTCAGGTCATGATCCTGGAGTCCCTGGATCGAGTCCCGCATCGGGCTCCCTGCTCAGCAGGGAGTCTGCTTCTCCCTCGGACCCTCCCCCATCTCTCAAATAAATAAATAAATAAAATCTTTAAAAAAAAAAAAAACAAACTGAAATCTATTCACCGTGCCTGGCCTTCTGAATAAGCCACATGGAACTTGGGTTAGGGAGACCACAGGTGTGTGAGTTCAGTGCAAAGGTCTCCTTGGAAACAGGGCTCAGAGTGAGTGTTTTTTAAAGTCCTGTCTGCTAGGGAAGCCCTGCCAAATCGGACACGTTAATTCCCTGCTCCAGCCTCTGTGCTGGCTCCTGTTAGTGCAAATCTAACTCCTCAGGTCGGCAGAGATTTTTCTTTCAACAGATGCACTCCCCTCTCCCATCTAACCTAACCTCCCTCATTGGTCATGTACATGGGCTCCTAGGCTTAACCATGCAGCAACACTGCCCTTGACGGAAACCCAATCCCATATCCCCTTTAAGCCTTAGCTTAAAGTGTAGCCCCTTTGAGAGACTTTAAGAGAACGGATAGGATTTGATCAATAGAGAGGGATTTAATCAATAAAGGGTGCACAAGCCTGTATATGGGGTAGGACTATGCCTGTTCTGTTTGAGGACAGTAAGAACACCCAGAGTCTTGGAGGGCTAAGCAGGCAAAGAGGGATCAGACTTGAGGAGGGCCTGGACTGTTAGGCTATTATTCCATTTATGTCAGATGATGACTTTCCCAAGTACAGCACTTTCCAATTTGTAAAGGAACTTCAAATACTTGTTTTCATTGAATGCTTCCAGTGATCCTTTGAAGTTGGTATTCTCATCATCCCCATTTTAGACACAAAGAAATGGGAGTTCAGAATTTAGAGGAAGGCCAGGTATAGATATCAATGGGAAAAACCCGCACTCAAATCTAAAGTTTTGGGCTCCAAACCCCATCATTTTAAATAGGTCCATTTCTCCAGGCTGAGATATATGTACTGAAAGTACTCAAAGACATAACTGCAGATCCATTGCTGGGATCCTGGGAAATAAGCAAATGGGAAAGGTGTCACAGATCTGGAGGCATCCAAATGTTTTCCCAATTAGAAAAAAGCCAAAAAAAAGGGGGGCGCCTGGGTGGCTCAGTCAGTTAAGCGTCTGCCTTTGGCTCAGGTCATGATCTCAGGGTCCCTGGATCGAAATCCACATTGGGCTCCCTGCTCATTGGGGAGCCTGCTTTTCCCTTTCCCTCTGACCCTCCCCCCTGCTCATGCTCTTGCTCGCTCACGCACGCTCTCTCTCTCTCTCAGAATTAAAAAAAAAAGAAAGAAATGGCAAAGAAGGTATAAAATCTCCAGACCAATCAATGGAAACATTTTGAAGAAGATAAAAAAAACAAACCTAGATCACATTAGGCAACTGAAAGTTGATGAGCACACAGTAAAGAAAGACACAACTGTTAATAACAGAGCCAGAATGAGTTCTCCTACAAGCACCATGAAGAACTCACTTCCGTTCTTAGGCCGTTAGGCTTGATCAGCCAGGAGGACTGCTGAAGACACCATGTAACTTGATTTTGGCAGCCTCCAAAAGGTCTCATGATATCCTTGGGTCTTTGTGGGGGATCTGCTGAAAAGCCCTGCCACCCAAAGCAAAGTCATCAATGAACCGGCATCCACTGGGAAGCTGGTTAGAAATGCAGAATCTCAGGTCCCACCCCAGACCTACTGAAACTGCATTTTAATGGTATAGCCAGGCAATTCCTGTATACATTTAAATTTGAGGAGCAATGGGCTAAATTATAGGATAATTTGATGGATTTGTGACTACCAGAATAGTCATAAAGTGAACACTACTGGGACGCTTGGTGTCAGTCTCTACAGAAGTCTCCAGATGTCCTTTCCTATTCAATATTTTTTATATTTAGGGCATAAGAGCTAAGAGCACTCACTGACTTTGGAGTCAGTCAGACCTAGGACTGAATTTTAGTTCTTCCATTAATTAGTTGTATAGCCTTGAGCAAGTTCCTTAATCTCTCTAAAACGAGGATGATAGTATCTATACCACTGTGGTGAGGATGTGGTGAGGAGTAAATGAGAATGTTGTGAGATTTAGCACATACCTCCACATATAGCAGACCCATGATCTGTTCCATTAAGCGCAGAGCTCATCATATACTACCTTGTACTGTGCCAACTATGTACACATATTACTTGTCCATTTGTATGTCCATGTGTATAATAAGTCCATTACAACTCCCTAAAGGCAGGATCCCATCTCCTTTTTCTTTTACACTATCCAAAGGGCTTATTGCTCTCTTGACCAATAAATAATGAACACAAGCAAAGCAGTGTCTGGAGTTTAATCCAGATGCCAAAATGTAAGCTTACCCTGAATGGCTGGACCCCAGGCAAACAGATAATACCAACTCAAATGCAGATCGACAATTGTTTCATCTCTGGGAACGTTCACGGGGCGTTTAAATCTGCAGGTGACCCGATTGTTCTCAAAGACTCCTTCTTCATCTCTGGCAGGATTTCTCTGGATCTCCTTTGCCCACTGGCCTACATTATAAAAGTGCTGTATGCGGACCCTCCCATTGTCATCGTGGACACAGGCCATGACGTCATCACCACCCTGCCATGAAAAACAATGAAGGAAAGAGTCAAAGGTGTGTCTTTTACAAACGTCTCTGCTAGAAAGAAATTTCACTCAGATATATCCATTTCATTATCTCTGCAAATTTGAAATCCCACCCTCCAAAATTATTTTTATTAAAAAAGCTTTAACCAAGTGAGGAAATTAGCATCGCAAGAGTGTACATCAAGTGCCTCCTGACATGATGTTCAAAGAATACATCACCAGCTATTTAGTATTCCTTCTGAAAACGCAAACCGAACCTAATCATGAAGAAACAATCAAACCCAAACTGAGAGTCATTCTACAAAAAATTATTATAAAAAGTATTTAAAAAAATACTTGTATTCTTCAAAAGGGCCAATGTCAGTCATGAAAGACCACACACACACACACACACACACACACACACACACACACACGGCGAAGAAATGAATTCAAAATAAAGAAGACTAAGGATTCATGACAACTAATAGTGTTTCTAGACAGAATCCTAAGTCATAAAATAAGAATTTCTGTGAAGGGTAGTATCGGGACAATGGGCAACACTGGAAAATGGGCACTATGTTTGATCATAGTATCATGCTAATGTTAAACTTCCCAACTTTAACAAATAGGTTGAATCTCCAAAGTTTCCAGAAAATGATGAAAATAGCAGCAGCAACAGCAGGGGAAAGAGCTAAAGCATGTGTGGCAAAATGTCATCACTTGTTAAAAAAAAAAAGTTCTGGAAGTAGACAGTGGTGATGGTTAGCCTGTGAATGTGATTAACACCGCTGACGTGTACATTTTTAAATGGTTAAAATGGCAGATTTTACGTCATGTACATTTTACCACAATAAAAAGAAAGTTGTTCAGTGAATCTGGGTGAAGAATATGTATTGCACTATCCTTGCAGATTGTACATTTTACATTTAATTTTTTTTAGGATTTTCTTTCTTTCTTTTTTTTTTTAAAGATTTTATTTATTTATTTGAGAGAGAGAGAATGAGATAGAGAGCATGAGAGGGGGGAGGGTCAGAGGGAGAAGCAGACTCCTTGCTGAGCAGGGAGCCCGATGTGGGACTCGATCCCGGGACTCTAGGATCATGACCTGAGCCGAAGGCAGTCGCTTAACCAACTGAGCCACCCAGGCGTCCAGGATTTTATTTCTTGAGAGAGAGAGCGTGAGAGAGAGAGAGAGAGCATGAGCAAGGGGGAGTGGCAGAGGGAGAGGGAGAAGCAGACTCTCTGGCAGAGCAGGGAGCCCGACGCGGGGCTCAATCCCAGGACCCTGGGATCATGACCTGAGCCAAAGGCAGATGCTTAACCGAGCCACCAGGTGCCCCCTGTACATTTAAGTAAAAACAGGTCCAAAAAATGGGGCACCTGGCTGACTTAGTCGGTGGAGCATGAGACTCTTGATCTCAGGGTTGCAGTTTCAAGCCCCACTCTGGATGTAGAGGTTACTTAAAAATAAAATCTTAAAAAAAAACAACAAACCCAGGTCCCCAAAGTTAAAGGTGTTCATCAACCGTAACAAATGTACCACTCTGTGGGGGATGCTGATAATGGGTTAGGTTATGCATGTGTGCGGGCAGGGAGTATATGGAAATTACCTGAACCCTGTACTCAATTTTGTTGTGAACCTAAAACTGCTCTAAAAACGAAGTCTTATTTAAAAAAAAACCAATAACGTACCATTTCAAAAAAAAAATGTAAGGCTATTAAAAAGGGGTTCCATTTTGCTTTTCCTTTATATCAAATTTTGAAAAAATTTTCAGCTATGCTTCTCCTTGGAACAATAGAAGAAAAGAGAGACTTTTCCGTTAAAGGCCTTCAGAAAGCAAAATGTCAAACACAGGGGCACCCAGGTGGCACAGTCGGTTAAGTGTCTGACTCATGGTTATAGCTCAGGTCATGACCTCAAGCCCCTGCGTCAGTCTCCGTGCTCGGCAGGGAGTCGGCTGGAGGAGTCTCTCTTTCCCTCACCCCTCCCCTGTTCATGCTCTCTAAAATAAATAGATAGATCTTTAAAAAAAATGTCAAACAAAATTTGAATGCCCTTACTCAACCTCCGTCCTCTGAGCGCCCTAATCTTTTTTTTTTTTAAGATTTTATTTATTTATTTAACAGAGAGAGACAGCGTGAGAGAGGGAACACAAGGAGGGGGAGTGGGAGAGGGAGAAGCAGGCCTCCCTGCAGAGCAAGGAGCCCGATGCGGGGCTCGATCCCAGGACCCTGGGATCATGACCCGAGCCGAAGGCAGACGCTTAACGACGGAGCCACCCAGGCGCCGCTGAGCGCCCTAATCTTAACAGCTGCACCCTGAGAGCAAATTTATTCTAGGACAGGAAACGGTCAATCGCATTGCAAGCCAGCCTCTGGGATGGCACACACCTGTTTCTCTCACTGACCCTAAAGTAGGAGACGAGACATGCAGATTCATATCCATGCAGTCTTACCAGTTAGGCCCATCGTCTTATTGCCTGGACTGGCTTTGGTAGAAGCTCATCCTTCTGGTGCCCTTTCCAAGAACAAAGCCCCCAGGGTTCTGACTGCTTAGCCTGATCCCCCAGTCTCTACTTAACACCCACCGACAACCTCTCTCCAATCCACTAGCAAATGCTGTCAGTGCTACCTTCAAAGCATATCCCAAATGTGAGCACTTCTCAGCACTCCCACCGCGGTAAGCCTATCTGAGCTGGCCTCCACTCACTGCAGGAGCCTCAAGACAGCTCAGGTGAAAAGAAGAAGAAGGCAGAGCAGCAGCCTGTGCAAAGGTACAGGGGCCCAAGAAAGTCTGGCTGTCTGGGAAGCACCCTGGCACAGTGAGGTGGCAAATGATGGTATCACAGAGGGAAGAGGGAAGAAGACAGCAGAGCCACAGAGAGAAGCAGAGGTAAGCGACGGACCGCTGCCTGGGATCTGCATGCCCTGCCTGGTCCTGCTCCTTGTCTCTGGTCTTTCTGAGGTCCAGCAGTGTTCTTGCCCACGCGTACTGTGCAAGACTGAGCTGTTGGACTTGATTCTTCATTCCCCAGTAGTACTATTACATACCCGCCCCTTCACAGGGCCTCTTGGGCCTGTGTAGTAGGGAGTGAACTTCCCTATCCCTTCATTCCGGGCCTGGCTGTGTGACTTACTTTGGGCAATGAAATGTTAGCAGATGGGACGAGAGCAGAGGTTTGAAATAGGCTTGGAGGGCTCTTGCCCTTCTGTCTCTGCCATGAAAACCAGATGCCTTGGTAGCTGCTGGTTCCAGAATGATTAGAGAAAACCCAAATCCAACTCATGGGCTGGAGCCAAGCCCAGCTGAACCTTAGCCAACTCACACACACGTGAACAAGAAATAAATGCTAATAAGCCATGTGGTTTGGAGGCTTTTCTTGCAGCATCACTGTCATAATAACTAATAAATGCAGGTACCACGAGATACCTCATATTCCCATAACCAGCCCTTCTTTTTCTGTTTAAGCTAGCTTGAATTTTTTTTCACTTGCAATCAGAGAGCCATAACTAATATAATTGTTATACTGCTTTTATCAATTTGTTTCCCTTGCTTTGAAAAAGAAAATCAATTGCTAGAAATTCACACATTTAATAGTGGCATGGTGGCTTGGAAAAACCATGCCCATTTTCCAAAATCTAAAGTAGCACAGCAAACTAAAGAAAAAAAAAAACATCTTTTATCATGATTTGCATCTTACCATTTTCTTGTCTGAAGAGAATCCAACTGCTACCCAGCCATCTGTGTCAGCACTCAGCTCAAATTCCACATCGGCCCCGATCATCCGGTAGCTAAGGAAGTAGTCACACGTCTCCGCATTACAGCCTGGCTTGCCGTATCTACAGGGTAGATCAAAACACAGCACTGCTGCTTCATCTTCTTACTCACAACACATTAAGAAGGCAACAGTGTATCAGGCAGAGTGAACCAAGATTACCAAGCAAATGAGATCTTTGCTACCAGGGATCTGAAAACCACAGTTTCACTTGGGAGAGATATTGGGAAAGATCTGCTCCTTTTTATCTACATACAGCCTGAGGACCAGAGATGGGAAGGGGCTTGCTTGCATAGTGAGTCAGTAGCTGCTGGAGGACTTGAACCTGGGCCTGCACTCCTGGCCAGTGTTCTCAACATTATATTAGAGCTTCTCAGATAGTCGTTATTATACTGAGTTATTTCTGAATCCCTTTCAGAGGAAGAAATTCTCAGAGTTAATGAACTGTCTTTGTGAATTAAATATATACCAGTTCTTCTTTACTTAGAAATTTTCATACAACTAAATTAACAAAAACTTACAAATTAAATATAAATTAAACTACAAACCCAGGAACATTTAAATTCTCAGCATTCATGTGATGGATGGTGTAATCTTACTGAAGGTAGATTTTGCTTACCTGCACAGGGTATATCTGACTACCCTGTGCAGGGCCTCTTGGATGAGCACTTTCTTACTACTAAACACAATTTCACTTTCTTCCACTCTTATCTGTTTGAATGGTTGCAAAACCCTCATCCGTACATCAAATGAATACCTCATCTGGTATTCACTGAGCATGAATGCATCATTTATTTATAAAATCTGCCTTGGCTCTATCAGGCTATCACACAATTACAAATCAGGACGCCATAGTACCGAGCAGCATAAACTGGTTATCCAGATAATCCGATTATGCATACATTCATCATTTTAAGGGGCATGACTGAAATGGAAACACAACTTTAAATTTTCTTCCAGGGGACTTGTGGATCCTTTAAGAATCGGGAAGCCCTAGTGAGAGGGACATTGTTTTATGCCATTTACAGAAAACTGTAGCAATGGGTGGGACAAGGGAAGCTCAGGTGGAAGTTATCTGAAGGAACAGGGCACAAAGCTGCCAAGCACTGACTGAAGAGGGAGGCAAGGAACATGCCAGGCAGGGACCCTGAATGGCTGGGAAGAGATGTGAGCTCAGGACAGTGTAGAACTGGGTAAAAACGCTGAATGAGTGTAAGGAAAGCTAAAGGAGGAACGAATAGGCCAGAAAACAAGTCCCGTGAAGCCAGCAGCTACTGAAATTCTCTCCCTTCTCAAAAATGTCCCCCAGTCACCAGACTTAACATTGCTGGCCATCTTCCTCAATAATAGTATTATGTGGATTCTTAAAAATTCCTAAGAGGGGCGCCTGGTTAAGTCCACATAGGGCTCTCTGCTCAATGGGGAGCCTGCTTCTCCCTCTGCCCCTGCCCCCTGCTTGTGTGCTCTCATTCTCTCTCTCTCTCTCAAATAAATAAAATCTTTTTTTCAAAATTCCTTAGAAATACGCTTGTAATCCACAGAAAACTCAAAACCCCTTTATTCGATTTTTTTTCTCCTTAGGCCTTGAGCACTGAACAAAAGAAAAAAACATTCAGAACTTTCAGAGCAGTAACCATCACAACTTTACTCAAGGACAATTTATTTTAGGAAATAACAGTTTCAAAGAGGAGGAGAATTTTCCGACAAAGTGGAGCTGTCTGGCTGGGAGGCTCACCATCTTTACTAGTGTTTGCTAGCTCCAACCCATCATGTCTTGATAGAGCACGACTAGTAATCACGTGGGGACTTCCTAAACCTGAGATAACAAGCTTACTACAATCATCAGTGTTCATGACTAGTTAGTATCATCCAGATACCCCAAAGTCATGACTCTTTATTTGAAAGGGAATTGGGTCTTAAGACACGTCAATCACAGTCTGTCCCGCTCACAGCCCAGCCAGTAAGACACAGCCCATGTCACCTGATTCTTTTTCATACAGCCAACTGGTCAGGAGTAGACACCTGGGCCAATGGCAGTATGGTCATAAATGAAAAACCAGAGAAGGATGTTCCAGTGCCAAGGAGCATTTGAGAGCTTATGGCCTCTAAGACTGAAAACTGGGGTAGCCACTGGAAACAGACTGAAGCTATGAGGGGGTGCAGGCCCCTGATTAGAATGAGCTATACGTGATTGAAATACTACCTTGAGAAGTAAATCAGTGCCTTAGCCTTAAAGTTATCCAACTCGCAGATCTACCAACCTAAAGCATCCCTTAGTTTTTCCACAGTCATCCACTTTGATTTTGGCAAATGGATCCACAGGAGGAGCAGTAGGGAAAGGGTAACCTAGACAGTGAGAATAAACAATGGTTAGAAAATCCAGCGACAGCTTTTTTCCAAGGAGAAATTTTTCTTTCTAATATGCTATTTTCTACCACATGTTGTCTAGAAATGTTTCGGGCCTCAGAAAAGGGCTTTGTGTAAGCCTAATCACCCTCTTCATGAGGGGAGGGTGTAGGGCACACAGCTTTGAGCCAGTCTTACATGTGAACTGAGAATTATGTGGCCTTTCCATCCTTTTACCGGCAGGGAACCTGAGGCAGAGAGGTGGCATAATTTCACACAACCACGGGCTCACCACCATCCCTGAGAGTGTGAACATCACAATTTTCATACAATACCCATGCTTTAGGAGGAAAAAAAAAAATCAACAATGAAGTATTTGTATATCTGATATTTTCCATGTATACCTATACACAATAACAGGATTTTCCCCTTTCTCTGAACTTCCATTTGTCGTTAAGCTGTACAGGACATTTCCCTAGCTCACTAAATTCTTCAAACACAATCGTTTCTAACGGTTGTGTTAGTTAGCTGAGTATCTTTCTTGTAAGATCACTTCACATCCTAATGCATTCAATCACACACTGAAGGGTACGCCTGCACTATGCTTCCAGTGTGTGACAGCAAAGATTTTTCTCCTCGGCTGTTAACTCCATGCACATGGGAACCACGTGGGGGCCATCTTGGGTTCTCTGTCCAGCGTTGTGCTTGGCACCGGACGCTGACTACATGACTGTCAAATGAATAAATAAAATCACCCACAGGTATTAGGCAATGTAAATAAATGTAAACTTGAAGCTTTGTTTACTTTGTTCCATTATGATGTTAGGAAAGATGTTGGGGTCTGGAGCCAATGGCCAAGAAAGAATTCTTGAGACGTCTTTGGTGCAAAAAGGTGGTTTTATGAAAGCATGGGGACAGGACCTTTGGGCAGAAGGAGCTGCACTGGGGTCGTGAGGAGTGGCCCGTTACGTCCTTTCAAGTTGGGAGGCGCTTAGGGAAAGCACAAGCCTCCCAGGTATTTTGGAAACAAGGTTTCCAGGACCTTGAGGGGGCCAGCTATTGTTAGGAAAAGGTCATTTATTACCGTTTAGCAAAAACTCAGTCATGAGACCCTTCAGACGTATTATCAGTGGGTCATATGCTTGGGGGATGATTGCCAACATGTATCTTGGTGGGTAGAGATAAAGGAAGTTTCCAAAGGAACTTGTAAATGTCAAAGTAGACGTACAGGATCCTGGGGCTCAGGCCCTTAGCAAAGTACTAACATCGAGGCAGCTGAGTTCCTAGAGGAATGTCACTCTGCCTATTTCAAGGACTTGTCAATGGGCTATAAGTAGTAAGGAAATTTAATTTTTCTTTTGCCTTTGTTTCTCACGTCATATCAGATTATACTTTAAAAAAAGCCACGAGGCTACACTTTCCTGGCACACATCTGTATACTTTGGACAGTTCATTTCTACTACCCTAGATCTTGATCACCTGCTAAAATACAGCCCTAGCTGTTTTACCATCTTTAAGTAATTGGGCCAAGTGTATTACTTTTCCTACTTTTATGCTTATTTTATGCTGAGTCCTCAGTCTACTTTGGTACTCTAGACTGAGTCTGGCCTTGGATGAGTTTTTTTTCTCTTAACATGTACTGAGCAACTGCTTAATGGTACGAACTATGTTAAGCATCTTCATATATGTTCTTATTCTTACTAAAATGCTGAGGCTATTTTTTTCTCAGGACATTTATCCAGGAATGCAATGACTACTTATGTTTTAAAAATTCTATAGGTAACCGGGGCACCTGGGTGCTCAGGCAGTTGAGCGTGACTCTTGGTTTCAACTCAGGTCATGATCTCAGTGTCCCCGCCTTGGGCTCCGTGCTTAGCGGGGAGCTTGCTTGAGATTCTTTCTCTCCCTCTGCCCCTCCTGCTCACACAGTCTCTCTCTCTCAAATATTTTTTTGAAAAAATTCTATAGATGGGGCGCCTGCCTTCGGCTCAGGTCATGATCCCAGGGTCCTGGGATCGAGCCCCGCATCGGGCTTCCTGCTTGGCGGGAAGCCTGCTTCTCCCTCCCCCACTCTCCCTGCTTGCGTTCCCTCTCTCCCTGTCTCTCTCTCTGTCAAATAAATAAATAAAAACTTAAAAAAAAAAAAAAGAAAAAATTCTATGGGTAACTGAAAAAGACAGTCTCTCATAGTGTTGCGTCTCGATTTCCCCATCTTCTTCTGTTATCCTTACCACTTCCTAGCATCTAGAATACTTTGGCATATAGCAGATTTCCATCTCAATAAATGCCAGTTATCATTACTGTGGGATTACTATTAAATTTTGTAAACTGGACTGAGAACTAATAACCATTGGGTAAGATCATCTATAGAAGAATGGTTTCTAAGCTCTAATTATGAGCAAGCTTTGGAATAAAACTCATTTATTAATGTACCAAACTACCTTATTAGCATTGGCAAATGGCTTTTCAAGGCTTTTTTAGCAGTAATTTCCTCTTCTCTTTTATGCTTCTAAAACTTGGAATGAGAACTTGTTTTGCCAAATGCATTTGGGCATATCTTATTCTCTTGTTTTGTAAGATGTTGTATAATAAAGAATTTGACTGGTTTTTGTCCCTGGTCCCTGGGAGAGAGGCTCCGAATCCTTGGAACTTCCCAGGAGGGCTGCTTTGTTATTCATGAGCCCCGTGGGATCACACCTGAGTTTATGCTAAGAGATGAGTTGACTCAGGATGGGGGCTAGTCCCCAGAAAAACCAACCATGTGACTAGAGGTTTGGGGCTGTCAGGCCCACCTCCAGGGAGGGTTGGGAGGCTTGGGAGGCTGGGGACTACATTTAATGATGTAGCCAGTGATTAAATCAATAATACTTATGTAATGAGACCCCAGTAGAAACTCTGGACACAAGCTCAGTGCTGCTTCCTGGTTGGTGAACAAACTAATACTGGCGAGGGTGACAAGGCCTGATTCCATGAGGAGAGGGCATAGAAACTCTGCATTTGGGAGACCTCCAGACTTCACTCTATGTGTGTTATCACCAGCTGTTCCTGAATTGTATCCTTTACAGTAAGCGCAGTGCTTTCCTGAACTCTGTGAAACATTCAAATGAATTACAAAATCTGAGGTGGGCTGTAGATAGCCCCAGGATTTGTAGCTAGTTGATCTAAAGTGAGAGCAGTCTTGTTATAGACCACCCCCTTTAGCTTGTGGGGTCTGAGCTAACTCTGGGTTATTAGCACCACAAATTAATTTCACTATACTAGTTGGGTTTGGCAGAATAATATTAAGCACAACAACATTACAATCTTTCCCTGAATTTAAATGACCTATTTGGCATAAATTTAGTTTGGCCCGCGTGCCAGTATTTAAGCTCCTGTCTCTGAGCTACAACCCCAGCCCTCTATAGGGCTGAGCACTCTGCAAACCACATTTCTCCTTTGCCAGTTGGCTGGGCTCTGCTGAAAGGAAACATTGGAGGGAGGCGACGAGGCAGGAGGAAGGAAAGACCATTCCTTCCTATTGGATTGCTGTCCCCTACACAATTCCTCGGTGATCCTGCTTCATCCTTCCAGTGGCAAACTGGTTCCAGCTTTTTATCTAAATTCCCCTAACCAGCCTTGTCATACCCTCAAAGGAACCAGCAGCAGCTGGGCAGAAAGCCCCAGTCTCAGAGGATGGGCTGCAGTTTTGTGGGGGGTCTCTTGGCTGAGCTTCTAGATTCTCACAGCCTCCAGCCCTGCTGTGTCCTAACCCCTCCCAGCACCCCAGTCCCAGGGGCAGTAGCTGCTTCCCTCCTTTACTGTCTCTGTGCTTTTTGTTTCTCCTGTCTCCCAACATCTACTTAGATAGCTCTCTGGGCTGGTCATCCTGTTTAAAAAAAAAAAACAAAAAACTTAGAACTGGTTTCTTTCTTTCTGATCGGATCTTGATGTAAACAGACGGAATGGATTAATCCTTAAATACTGACACGGTGGATCTGCAGGATGATATCAAGTGGTGGATAGCAGCCTTTCTCTTGGTAACCAGTTAGAGAGCAGTGTCATTCAACGGGATGTCTGACGCGCTCTGTACAGTTGCACTGGCACATTATCTTGATGGCAGAATTTTAATTTTTAAGTATGTAGGTGCACCAAATTAAACTGATGACATTTCCTGGTTTCTGGGACACTCGTATCAGTCTATGTAAAGCCCATCTTCTATTTTCCCCTAATCCGATCCTAAACCCACTTTCCTCCTGGTCTAAGAGTATGTCCTGAGTATCCTTCTGCAAAGGCTGCAGGTTTTAACAAAATGAGCACTCGGACACATACACATCTTAGAAAAGCAATATTTTACTGTGATACACTGAAGGGGGGGTGGGGGTAAGTGTCACCTCTGTGCTAGCTCCTCAAAGGGCATGGAACTCCGCCTGCCCAGGGTGAGGTCTGCCTTACCACAAAAATCCTTCCATGTTCCCAACAACACCATCCTGAAAGTCTTGCACGATTCCCTTATAAAATAATCACCAAAGTGCCTTTAGCAGAACCTGGATCTACCATGGAGGGTCCAGGCCCAATTTTTCACTAAGCCAACAGCGCCACCCTGCCATGCTGCCCACAGCCGCACTGCCCTGGCCATCCCCTGGCCATGCACAAGGTCTGGAAGCATCTGAGCAGAGCAGACTAGCAAAGGCCCCACCCTGACTCACCAACCGCCACCCTTACGTTTATTTCTATCTGTGTGTGTGCTCTTGAAAACTAGATGGCTTGGGGCGCCTGGGTGGCTCAGTTGGTTAAGCGACTGCCTTCGGCTCAGGTCATGATCCTGGAGTCCCGGGATCGAGTCCCGCATCGGGCTCCCTGCTTGGCGGGGAGTCTGCTTCTCCCTCTGACCATCCCCCCTCTCATGTGCTCTCTCTCTCTCTCTCTCATTCTAATAAATAAATAAAATCTTTGGAAAAAAAAAAGAAAACTAGACGGCTTGTATGTGCTTTTAATCTGCCTAAATGACCCCGTGTGGTACATCTCGTTCTATTTATTATTTTCCTTTGGAAATTTATCCCTATCTGTAAACATGAGACCTGCTATTACTTCTGACTGAATAGCATTCTGTGATGTGCATATAACCACATTTTTTGAAGTAACCTCCCAATTGCCTTAATGTTTAAAGAGCCTTCAATGTTTGCTTCATCAAATAATGAGGAGATGAAGTGCCTTACATGTTTCTTGTAGACATATCCAAGAGGTTTTTGTTTTGTTTCAGTAAACCCCAGAGAGCAATAGCTGGGTTGTATCTTTATTCCACAAAGCTCAGTGGGATTAGTATTCAGACTAACAGCACCAGTTTACAATTGCATCCACAGTGCATGAGGTTCCTATTCCCCACCCCCACTCTTGCCTGTACTTGATATCATCCGACATTCTCAGGATTTTAATTTGTATTTCGCCAAGTAGTGGTGGGGTTAAACATCTCTTTGTATCTGTATTAGCCACTTGGGTTTCCTTTTCTATGATGTTTATATACATAATCTTGGCGCTTTTTTTTAGACTTGGTTTTCGGTCTTTCTCATGGGAATTTATGTGTATTTTTGATACTAACTCACTGTAGGTTTCAGATGCTGCATTTTTCCCCCTTCTAGTCTGCCACCAATCTTACTTTTTTCTATAATATCCTTCCTTGGACCAAAATCTTTAAATGTGATGTAGTTAGGGAAATAATTTTTCTTCTTTCGGTTTGTGCTTTTAGAGCCTTGTCTCAGAGATTAATCTCCATTCTAAGGACATGAAGATCTTCCCCTACACGTTTATTTATTAACTTTGTAGTACGGCCTTTCACGTTTAGACCTGACCCATTTGGAATTTATTTTTTTTATACGATGTGAAGAAAACAGTTTTATTTTTCTCCCTACATTGACTCAATTTTTCTCAATGCCATTTACTTAAATAACTCATCTTTTCCCTAGTGATTTATGAAGACACCTCGATAATTTACTGGTTCTTAGGGGAACACAGGTCTATTTCTGGATTTTTCTGCTCTGTTCTCTGGTTTATTTGACTGTTCCTGAGCCAAGGCCACACTATAAGAATTACTAGGCTTTGTAACATATCTCAGTAATTCACAGAATTTGATTCTTCCATGCAAAGGATAGATACTAATTTGTCAAATTCTCTCCCCAAATGCTGTTGGGCTCTTGTATGGAACTGCGGTAAATGAATAGATGAATGGGGGCAGAGCTCACATCTTTATACCAAGTTACTCTTTCCAAGATCATGGTATATTTCCCATTTATTCCTTTTTTTTTTTATATGACACTTAATAGTTAAAATTTTTTCTCCACACAGGACCAGGGCATTTTTGTTAGGCAAAATTTGGAATATATACAGATTTTTGTTGCTATTTTAGATAATATCTTGTTTGGACATTTTCTAGCTTATTGCTGCTAAAAACAAAGAGAGATTTTGGTTTACATATGCTGATCTTGCCTATGGCGACCTTATTGCATTCTCTTGATGATGGATCTGTTGATTCTTTCCGATTTTCTATGTAAATACTCACATCAAGGGAGCTAAAAAACATATTTGCACAAAGACTTGTACACAGGTGTTCATGGCAGCATTATTCATAATAGCCCAAAATGGGAAATAACCCAAATATCCATCAGTTGGTGAATATCTGTGGTTTCCTTTCTTGTCTAATTCCCAGACACTCTCTGTTCCTCTTCTGCAATCCCTTGAGCCTGTTTTGCCATCCTCCACTGGGTGGTTAATGGCTTCTGGTGTGCTATTTATTGCTTCTAATTGACTGCTTGGCTCACAGCCCTCAGGTATTAATTTAGTACTTGATTCCTTGAAGTTTTAACCAGCAGCTGTCTGTTCAAATCTGAGAACTACTACACCAGCCTCTTTCACTTTCCGAACTGCCTGAATCGTTGTTTCTGCTTATCAGAGTCAGAGAATGAAGTACAAAGTCGAGGGGCTTTAGAAAATGGAAAATATGGAAAGATCCACACACATGTGAATGGCCATCGTGCAAAGCTTTCTCCACGGCACTCCACCAGGAGGGAACCCGCAGTTCCCCACTAACTGCCTACCCCATTGGTTCCAAATCCCTTTCCTCAAGTCTGCCCACCAAAACACCTCACTGAGCCTGTCCCACTGTACTTCCAAGTACAGCAGATCAACAGGGACCCTCTACTCCGAAGAGCTGGACAACTTGCACCATCCCATCCATAAAGTTAATTAACAAATCTATGTAGTTCCCTGCTACTTTCTAGCTGTGTGGTTTTAGCTATTTAAATTTTTCTGTGGGTCAGTTTTCTGAACTCAAAGTGGGGCTAATAGCAGCACCTAAGTCAGAGGTTTGCCGTAAGAATGAAAGTTAATATGGGTAAGGAACTGAGAACAGTACCTGGTGCACAGTAAGCACTTACTGAAAGTTAGCCGCAGTTAGTGTTATTATCAGACTACATTCATGGAGGATACATAGATAAATCAGATGTAGGCTATTTACCTTTAAAGGACTTGCAGACTGGCAAGGTGATGAGTTAGGTATCCACATACAATACATGTACTTGTAGGAAAAACACAGGCAGATGAAGGAATCTGTGCCCTTTTCCCCAAGCTCTGTCCTTCTCTCCGATAGTCTTACTAGCTCTTTCCCGAGTAGGAAAAAACGTGGTTGGAACTTGATTAGAAATGGGCCACATTTTACGAGTGGTCAGATCACTGTGCCTTAAAGATAAGCAACTATGAATATGTTCCCTCTTTTCCTTCCAAGGCAGAGTATGTTTCTAGGGACAAGTCAGTTACCACCTTCCATATGGCTGGCTAGTAAGGCTTCAGGGCATGCAGATCTTCACCGCAGGGAAAAGAGAGCAGGAGGCTTTACTTGGGACGTAACACTAAGCCAAAAACACCCAATTCAGGTTTTTCAAAGAACCCTCAGAATAGAGTATTTGCCCGTAATCATGAAGAAATCTGTTTTACATTCTGTTGTTCTGAATATATAGATTCTGTGTTAAGAACCTCAAGAGGAAGAGGTATGAATGGTTAGATTCGAGCACCAGGACCCTATCCAAACTCTTGATCATAGAGAGCAAAAAGGGTCAATGGCAGGGTTAGATTGTATGCTGCAAGAGAATATCCTCCCTTAATGGCAGGGGATGGGGAAAAGGAGAAAATCAGGGAAGGCTCCCTGAAAGAGGTAACAGTAGTGTTAGGACTATAAAGATGAGTCGTATAGGCTAAGACAGGGGAAACCTTTAAGAATTCTGAAATCTAGCATAGTTAAGGGGCGCCTGGGTGGGTCAGTCAGTTAAGTGTCCAACTCTTGATTCTAACTCAGGTCATGATCTCAGGGTCATGAGATGGAGCCCTGCAATGAGCTCCTTGCTGGGCATGGAACCTGCTTAAGATTCTCTCTCTCTCCCTCTGCCTAACCCCCCACCCCTGCACTCTCTCTCCAAAAAACAAAACAAAACAAAACCCTAGCAGAGTTAAACCAAAACATAAATTTTTAAAAATGAACATGTTTAGGGGGCAATTAAAGATACCAAATTAGCCAGTTTTCAGCACTGGCTTTGGGAGTCTTGGGCTATCAAGACACTGGAGAAATGGTTTCTAGACAGGGTGGGTAATAGTCAGTGGGCTCTCTGGAAGTTTCAGTGAATTCTCCATCTCCATTAGTTTAATTCCCTTCTTTGGATTTACATACCATCAGGCCATCTTTTCATTGAAAACTCAGCTATTGGCTACTTTGAACCTGAGAAGGGGGTCCCCTGCATAGAGGAAACACGTAGTCCAATCACTAGAAAAGACAGCCCCATTTGTACTGATAGAAAGAAAGAGTAGTTTTTAGGCTGCCTGGGAGGCTCAGTCAGTTAAGCATCGGCCTTCAGTTCAGGTCATGATCCCAGCGTCCTGGGATTGAGCCCTGCCTTGGGCTCCCTGCTCAGCAGGGAGCCTGCTTCTCTCTCTGCCTGCCACTCCTCCTGCTTGTGCTCACTCTCTCTGTCAAATAAATAAGAATAAAATCTTAAAAAAATAAAAAAATAAAAGAAAGAGTAGTTTAAAGGCACTATTTCTACCTCTTCATTTGCCACTTCCTTCAAAATCAATCAGGGTCCCTCCTTTCTCCACTGAATTTATCCCAGGAAAATTCACCTCTCATTTCCCAAATCCATCAACTATTTCAAGCCTTCACGCTACTGGGACTCACCATGGCTTGGGACACGGCATCCTGACACCCTCTTTCCCTTTACTTTCTGGGTTAGAACATCCACCTGGGACGTTTCCTGGGTCTGCTTCTCCCACTCTGGCGGTACGCTTTAAGGCAATATCACTGATTATTTCTAAGGATCTTGAGAAAATCTCTATCCAGGATCCATAGGGCTAAAACCCAGGCCCAGGGTAATCTAGTAGAGGTGCTGCCCCGGAGAGGCTCAGCCCACAAACATCCCCACTAGCACCCACCAGCCAGGTGTAGGGTCTGCATTTGAAGATAGTGAAAGTGCTGGAGAGAAGAGAAGAAAGGACAGTGAAAGCCCCGGGTAAGCAAAGGGGAGGAGTAAGAGATGACTGTAAAAGGAAGCTGGGCCAAAGAGAAAAGTCCAGACAAAGGAGTTGAAGCTTCATTCAGTGAGCAGGTTGGAACCATCATGGATTTCTGGCGGTTAGAGATGAGCCTCCGGCTGCATGTGCAGACCAGGTGAGAGGGGCAAGCAGACAAACCAGGGATTTGTACACACATTGCATGTCCTGTTGCCCTGTGGGGTCACCTCACCTCAATGCCCTCCCTCTTCTGGCTCATCAAAGTCTTTCATACTTCCTAGCTCAACTCTATAAAGCCTCCCTGATGGCTTCAGCCCCCTGACGTCCATGTTCATAAAACCGTCTGGACTCTACAACTAACTTCTTCCTCTCTGTATATACAAACGGACATACAGCATCTGACCTTGTTCTCCTCCGTCTGTGAGGGACATGTGCCCAATGAGAATATGAGCTCTCGGGTGCCACGCGTGAGTCACCTGGCAGCGCGCCGGGCTGACGACGAACAGAATAAATATGTATTAGATCCTTTCAGAAACAGATGGGCTTTGAAATGTTTGTTCGTTTCCAGGGTGATAGATACTGCTTCGGCTTCTCTGTCCCCGTCCCCTCCCCCGTCCCTCCTCCTCCCTGGCCACATGGCTGCTCAGCTAGAAGACTACATTTCCTAGCCTCTCTTGCAGCTAGGACATGTCACGTTCTTGCCAAAGGAATGTGAACAGCAGTGACCTGTGCGACCAGGCTAAAAGGTAATGGCTTGTCCTGAATTTCCTCTTCCTTTTCCTCAAGCTTGAACAAGGACACACAAGCAACCCATCTTCTACCACACCGATGAGGACAAAGCTTTACTGGATGGTGGAACAAGATGGACTGACCTTGTGGAACAGAGCTGTCCCAACTGCCCAGACCAGTCAGGTTCATGTGAGAAAAAAAAATAAAGTACCTTATTTAAGCCACTATATGTAGGAGTCTCTGTTTCAGCGCTTGAACCTCTACCCAACTAATATATTTCCCCCAATCCATCCTTTCCATTTCAATACAATAATTCCAATTTTTTAACTGGGCATATTGCCTCTCAGCTAAAAGGCTAACTTTCCCAGCCTCCTTTGCATTTACATGTGGCCACACTGTGGCCAAGGAAGTATAATTGTTACATGGGACTTCTGAGTAATCTCCTTATAAAGTAGTTAGTGACCTTCCCACTTTCTCTTTCCCACTGTCTGGATAGTGAATGTAGTGGCTGGAGATCAAGCAGCCATTTTGGACCACGAAGTTACATGCTAAGAATTGTGAAGAAGCAGAAGACCAGGATCCAGGGTCTCTGATGAGCATGGAGCCTCCAATACCAGCCCAGACTCCCTACTTTTAGATTTCGTTACATGAGAGAGAAACTTCTATCTTATTTAAGCTATTAATGTGTGCTTGTTGTATACAGCTAAACCGAATCCTTCATAACAAATATACCCAGCATCATATCAGTTGCGGGGACATTTCAACTCCCATTTAATTCTTGCATATTCCTCTTAGCATAAGAATAGGAAAAATCACTACTTTCCAAACTGCAGAAGCAGCCAGTTTCCATTCCTTCTACAACAGAATCAGCTTGGCTTTTGTGCTCACTAAAGCAACTCCACAGGGAGGTCTGTAGCTGAAAAACACCTAGTCTCTGGGCCCAGCAGTCCCCAACAATGGTGGCTCACGGTAGGGAACTCTTAACACGTGTGATAATAGAAAAGAACTGGGATGGAAGCGGGCACGGAAATATGCCCCAGCTCTGATGGCAGGCAATCAGCAAGAACAGAACGCTGAAAGGTTAGGGCACTAGTCACTGTAAATTTAGGTCAATACAGACAGGGAGAAAGTAAGAACATCACTTTAAATTGTGATTTCTGCTTCCCACCAGCTTCCCTGATCTCACACACCCCAGGCCAGATGGCGGCCTCCTCCCCTAGCACCTGCTACCCCAACCCCGGACAGGGAGAGTGGAGGCCAGACGCCAAGAACTGGGGAGCCTAGGCTCAGCCCCACCTGTCCGCAGCCTCCCAGGGCTCCGGCGGCGGTCTGAGCAGTGCGCTCCCCATCCCAGTCTCGCGGTCCCAGAGCTACCTCCATTGGCCTCCTTACCAAACCGCCCCTCCGGCCCTGCTCCCGCGGCCGCCTCGGTCCCCCGCCCCCACCCCGCGTCCCCCTCTCGCAGCCTCACCCTCCTCGGACAGGTAGCGCAGGTCGTAGAACTCCCCGGCGAACGTGCCGTAGGAAGAGTCGTGGCGCGGCACCGCCTCGTCGGCGCCTGCGTCCCCCCGCGCGCGGCCCCGGGGTCCCCGACCCCCGGGACCCGCGCCGTCGTCTGCGGGGCTGGCGGCGCAGGTGCCGGGCCCGGCCAGCAGCAGCAAGAGCAGCGGCACCCAGGGCCCCGGGCGCTGCCGGGGCGGTCGTGCCATCGCTGCGCAAAGATCCCGCAGCCAGGCCGCTCGGGCCGCAGCGGGGCCGCCGCGGACGCCGGGCCGGGACTGCGCCGCCGCCGCCGCCGCCGTCAGCACGCGTCCGCCCCCGCCCCCCGCCCGCAGCCCGAGCGGCCGCGCAGCCGCCGGTCCCCGCCGCCTCGCGCCTCGCTCTGCGCATCCTCCAGCCGGCGCGACGCCTACTTACCCTTCTTCCTAGCGTTCTTGTCTCTCTGCTCCGACTCTCTCCTAGCGGCTTCCCTTCCTCCGGCCGTTTTTCTAGCCTCCCAGTCCTCTGCCTCCCTCCACGAGTTTCCCCCCACACACAGATTTGGCCCTTCTGGCCCCTTGCTTCTGTGTCGTCCGCGGACCTGCAGCATGGCATCCCCAGAAAGCTCGCTGGCATCACCAATCCCAGGCCTCACTGAATCAGGATATGCATTTTACCAACATCCCCAGGAGACCTCAGGGCACATCCAAATTTAAGAAGTGCTCCCTGGAGGGTGTACCTGGGACACACCTTGCCAGAATTGCTGCCTCCCCCATTATTTTGTTCCAGCACTTTTTGTTTTATGTAAAGCTATACCCATTATTTCTTGGGGTCATCACAGTAGTAAGTTGAAATAGCAGGATCCCCACTCTCCAGAGAGGTAAACTGAGATGCTTAGAGCCAGAGTGGAAACTAGAACCCAGCTCTTGGGCTAGATTCAGTCCTTTCTCCCGGACTTTTGAACTGTGTCATCAGCAGAGACTACTGGTGCCCTTGCATAACCTAAACTCCTTCAAAACTAGGCAGCTGGTTTACCCTGTTTCCCTGCAGCAGGCCGCCCAGACCTTGGCAGGACCACACCATGCCTGATTACCGCCCCGAATTCACTTTCTCAAACACATTCCTGCTGCTTGCAATTCACTGTCGCTTGTTGACTCAGCCATTTATCCACACCACGCACTTAGAAGATGCTAGGTCCTGGAGTTCTTTTGATGATTTTGGAGTGGTAACTGCTAAACTGTTTTCTGTTAGAAAACATGGACAATTCCTTTGACGCTGACATTGCAGAGCCGGTATTTTAGCCTGCTTTTTCTATTTCTTTTTATTTAATTGCATAAACAAAGAAAATTATTACGGAGGCAGAAGAGCAAAGAGGTTCCAAAAATGGCCCAGACTCTGTGGAGTGACTTGAGTAACCTCTGTGAAGGCAAAGAAGGTTCGGTAAGATGACGGAGAGTGAGGCTCAATAGGGTTTGACACCATAGATGGCGTGAACGAATATGCGTAAGATTATGAAATACAAATATTCAAAAAGACATTAGTCATCTCAATCCCTTTTGAACCCCGGGAGATGGGAGATGGGGTTGAAACAGTAAAAAGTGCTATGTGACCCAGAGGTCAGGTGTTTGCCTTTGTGTATCAGGTGACACCGATGGTGAATTGTCCAGCTGAAGTTTAAACATGTTTAGCCTGGCAGGTGAATCAGATGTAATTCATGAAAAGCTTGGGCCTCACTAGGTTTCCCCATACACCAGTTCTTACAAGAAGTAGACCAATTTATTGTTTGAAAAAAGATGAGCTGTAATTACTGAAGAAAATCAAAACAAAGAGATTTCTTCCCCCCCAAAATAGCTTTGCAATGCGTAACATTTTAAAATATAAAAAAGCCAATCAAAAAATCTAACATGTAGGGCGCCTGGGTGGCTCAGTTGGTTAAGCACTGCCTTCGGCTCAGGCCATGATCCTGGAGTCCCGGGATCGAGTCCCACATCGGGCTCCCTGCTCAGCAGGGAGTCTGCTTCTCCCTCTGACCCTCTTCCCTCTCGTGCTCTCTGTCTCTCATTCGCTCCCTCTCAAATAAAAAAATAAAATCTTTAAAAAAAATCTAATATGTAATTCTTTAAAAAGAAAAAAGAAAAACTCATTCTTAAAAATTGCCGTTCCTTTCTTTTCTTTTTGTTCCTGTTCACCAGGAAAGATATGGTAAGTTATAAATGGACCAACATTTAGCAAAAATCAATCAATCAATAAAGCAAGCATTAGGCTTCTGATTTCAATACGGAGTCTCTGGTTTTAGAATCTAAGCTGTTATCTTTCACTTTCTTATTTTATTCCCTTCAATTTAATTACAACAATTAAGAGTGATGGTGCCAGATAGAAGGCCAGTGGAAACCAGATCATTCTTGCAGTAAATTGGCCTGATAAAACCATGTGGGCTTTTTTTTTTTTTTTTGTAAGGGATGTTGGGGGGTGGTGTTGGAGGTGGGTTTGCAACCACAGCCTAAAATGAGGCTTGCAGGTAACCTGTAGATTTCAACTATTCAGAACCTGGGGTTCATGGACTCAAAGGGGACCATAGATGGGCTTCAGGGGTGGTGTGAGGACCTTATAAAAGTGCTGGAACATGTGATGAATGGGTTTTTTTCTAGGGAGAGTCCCCATAGCTGTCATCAGTCACTCAACTCAGTCTGCATGCCTCGTGAGGGCTTGGAAACTACTCTGCTTCTCAAGTCCCTGCTGACTTGGCTCTTCCTTTCACGAGGTTCTCTCACATTCACTTAACTTACCTTTTGGGATTTTATCTTGTGCTTTTTTCTTTTTAGATTTTTTTTAAAGTAATCTCTACATCCAACATGGGGCTTGAACTCACAATCCCAAGATCAAGAGTCGCATGCTCCACCAACTAAGCCAGCCAGGTGCCCCTCTTTTTGTTTTCTTGTAAGAGTTGAGCCCTGGAGGGAGACCTGTTCCCACTCTCAGCACATATTCCCCTCTGTTATATCCCAGGTTTTGCAGAGACCCTCTGCTCCACAGTGATGTGAATTCACTGAGCAGCCAATCAATACTGTGGTTTTCTCCATAGTGCACATTTTCTGGGGAAGCACTTTTCCTGAACATTCAGAGACTGCTGGCTGAACAAGAGCCGGCTATTCAAACAAGAACCTGGAGATGCACCTGAGTTTAATTTCATTTTCATTTTTTAAAGAAAGACAGCACTTTTATTCTCTCTTCTCATCAAAACCATTTTTCTAAGATAACTTTTTTTCTGTTATTAAAAACTCCCCCAAATCAGTGCTATATTACAGTATCTAACCAGTAACAGACATACCCATTCTTCTGACTGCCTGGTATATGTGATTTCTTTCTTTCTTTTTTTTTTTTTTACTTTTGGTTGCCATATGACCCCGCTATATTCCAATCTGTTATATACCCAAGAGAGTTGAAAACATATTCATACAGAAACTTGTACATGAATATTTATATTATTCATAATAGCCAAAAAGTGAAAGTAACCCAAATGTCTATCAACTGATGAACAGATAAACAAAATGTAGTATAGCCATACATTGGTGTGTATTATTCACCCGTTAAAGGAATGAAGTATTGATACATGCTACAACATGGAGGAGCCTTGAAAACACTGTGGTAAGTGAAATAAGCCAGTCACCACGGACCACATGTTGTATGATTCCATTTATATGAAATGTCTAGAATAGGCAAATCCATAGACAGAAATCCAGAGACAGAAAGTAAATCAGTGGTTGCTAGGAGGCAGGGAGAGGGGAGAAGTTGTAGTGACTGTAGATAGGGAGTTTCTTTTTCTAACGATGGAGATGTTCTGGAATTAGAGAGTGGTAATGTTTGCATACCAGTGGGAACATACAAAAAAACCCTACCAAACTGCACACTTTAAAATGGCTGAAATGGTGAATTTCAAGTTTTGAAAAAAACTGAGGTGGTGAAAGAAAGATAAAGATCTCAATATTCCTGTGATAGCTTGGGAATACAAAATTTGGGGTGCATTCAGATGGGATCTTCTGAATGCTCTAGGATCTAGTTTCTAAATTCTTCAAACATAAGGATGTTCTGGGCAGTCTGCAATCCACAAACTCTGTGAATTGCGGGACTCCCAGGCCCCCTGTAATACGCCCCTCATGCCCACCAGGAGTCTGTGGTCCACAGTTCAGAGCCCTTGTTCTGGCACAATTATGTCAATAAGCGGACCCCCCCCCCAACTCTGCCCCAGACATAAGGTATGTGTTGTGTGACCGTACAGTGCTGTTGTTCTGTGTTAAGTATATGAAAAAGGTAAACCAATTCTACCGATTTATTTTTGTCCCTATGAATCCACCCAACACGAAGTCATCTCCTCAGCTCACCATGTCAGGCACCCGTCATACATTTAAGGAGGCAAATAACCAGGACAACTGCTGAAACAATGGAATCCTCTTGATTTTACTGGTTAGAGCTGAGCTGCCAAAGGTACTGGGTTTTCATATACAGTAACAGCCAACTTATTGGGATCAGACTTCCAGTGACATCAACTTCTGAACATCTCTGAACCCAGGGGGATGTGGGGAAAAAAGCAGGAGGCTTGGAGCCTCCTGAAAACAGCGTCCCAAAAGCCCATGCACCCCTCCTCAGAAGCAAAGCATTACCTGACACATAGGTCATACTTGGTTCCCTGGCTTCTCCAAGAAAACTTCCATTCTGCCCTGGAGGTTTCCATCAGAGAGCAGGAGGTGAAGAGCAAAAGACTCAGAAAGCAGGTTAGGAGGAGGGGGCTGGATTGGCAAGAGGTTACAACCCCAGACACAGAGAGCTCCCCCATCTTGTACAGGAACACATTTTGGATCATGTGCACGAGATAAAGAACAGGTAAAACTATTTTAAAAGTATAGCCAGGGGCCATATAGTATGGGAGTAAAAAGTCCCAAACACCACAAATGCCCCAGATGGCTTCACCAATAGAGCAGAAAGCAGTAAAATTCATCGGTGAGAACAGCACAATAGTCTGTGAAAGGCAAAGCCAAGCCCTATGTATTTTGATAGCTCCTGATGACATCACCGCACCACACTAAGGTAACAAAAGGGGCTGATGTTTTTAATGATGACCATGACTCATCAAGAAAAGGTTAAATACTCTCCAGTATACTGTTTACTAAGGCAGGGAAGTGCATAACGCATTTTAGAAAGATTTCCCTCAAAAAATATTAAAATTTTAAAGATTCAGCACTTAAAGGGTTAATCCTCCGTTATCTGAATATTTGCTTACATACCTCATTTTACAACAATGCCAGTAAATGAGAGGCATTACATTTTTTTTTATAATCATTAGTATCAAATTATTGGCACCATTCAGTTTTAAGGATAGGGACAGGAGAGCAAACTATACAATACAACATAAAAATACAGTTCTGTTACAAATATACGAGATCAATTCCACTTAACAAGTGGTCATAAGAAATGGATGGACATTCTACGTACAAGGAAATACAGCTAGTAAATCATCACATGGAAAAGTGCTCAGCCTTGCTAGCAATTAATGAAATAAAACAACCTTTCAAGAACAACTATACACACCTATTAAACTAGCAAAAATAAATTAAAATGGCAAAACCCAATACTGGCAGAACTACTGGTAAGTAGAAATGCTTATACATTGCTGGTGGCATCATAAATTGTAGAGGGATTCAAGCATTCAGAGGGAATAGGGGAATTGAACTAATAACCTGTAAGGTCCTTCCAACCCAGAGACTGGATCTTTCTAGAAAGCAATCTGGCAATATGAAACAAGAGCTATAAAATATTTCATGCTCTTTGACCTTGTAATCCCTCTTTGGAGATATTCCCAAGGGAAGAATCCAAAGGAAGGAGAACTTTTTTTACAAAGACATTCATAGCAGCACTATTTATAAGAGTGAAAAATTGGATATAACTCAAATACCTAATAATAGGGAGAAGTGAGGTTAACCATGTTACATGGATATACAGACATTTAAATTGGTGAGAGCAGAATCTGTACTGGAAAGGGAAGATATGGGTGAGGTGGAGAAGTACAACCAAAGAGTATATACACACTGGTCACAGCTATGAAAAAATGTGTGCATATTCACTGAGAGTTCGGGTAACGGTTCAGAGGGCTAGTCTGTGCTGAGGGCGTGCCTTTATTCCTGCAAAGTTGTTTAAGTGCATAATAAAAATTTAAAAACACATTTCTTGAAACTATATAAAAAGAGAACAAAGTGTCATCTGGTCAAGGTTCTATCAACAGGACAAGAATTAATTAACTTTAGAAATAATTTTCCTTTATGGAACACCCAAATGAATCTTGATATTGAATCATTTTATCCTCGTAAGGATTTTTAGACAATTTAAGCTATAATTTCCTACTTTGGGTTCAGTGAAAAATTCTGTTTATCCCAAATAATATCATATCCAATGAATCCACAATTTAAATTGTATTTCAGATTTCGCCAAAGTACTTAGTAATCCTGGTGATCGCAACTTTCTTGTGTTACTTCATCGATTCATGTCTGAATAAAAATGAGTGTTAAGGACTTTATAAGATCTGTATAATTACCAGTGTCAATGAAAAAACCAGCAGTAAAGAATTATTCTCTCATTAAAAATGACTCTTTAACAAACAGTTGAAGCTTGGTGCAAGTTTCAATCATACAAAATCATGGTTGAGACTGATAGCAAAGGATTCCGTGCCATATTAACCCCTGTGGTTATTAATATAGACACACAGGTAGTACTAAAAAGGGAATCCCATTTCCCCATCTTTCTTCTCCTAGGCTTCCCAAATCCCATCCCAACTATACTGAGTAGCAGAAAAACTCTAATACTCAGGAGACAGAAAATAACTTCTCCCATAAAAGTCAAGCCAGAAGTTGGCTTCAACCAACCACGGAGACCTGGGTGAACAGAGCACACATCTGTGTGTTGTGCTGGAGTGAGCACACAAAGCCCGAAGAAAGAAAACGGACAGAAGGCACCATGCCGTCCTCCAGGCAACAAAGGGAGAATTTCACAGTTCGGTCATCAACAGTCTTTTCATCATTTTTTCTCTCTCCAGTTCCTGCCGGAGCGTCTCTGCACTGAAGAAAAGTAGGTGACAAAATAATGAGATTCCACTAAAAAAATGACAAGAACGGTATCATTCCCCCCACCCGCCACCCCAGGTCTTCTTTTCTGACCTTGGTTCTCAACTTTCCCTTTCAGGCTCCTTAAGGACCCCCGACACTTGCTAGCGTTACAATGACCTGAAATTGGCTACCTACTGGGTCCCCCCACCAGACTGAGAGTTCCTCAGGGCACTGCTCCCCAGAGAACTGACCATATATGTCATTCATCTCTGAAGCCCCAGGGCCAAGCATAGGGACTGGTACATAGCTATGTCTCAGTAAAGGTCTTCTGAATGAGCAGGAAGATGTCCAGGGGTTAGATTTCTTTCAATCATGCTTTAAATTGGTTTCAAATGCACTTTCTCCCAGAGTCCTCTCTTCCCCATATTTTGTTTTATTTTTTAAAAAGATTTTACTTATTTATTTGAGAGAGAGAGAGCACAAGCAGGGGGGCGGGGGGCAGCAGAGGGAGAGGGAGAAGCAGACTCCCACCTGAGCAGGGAGCCCAATGCAGGGCTCAATCCCAGGACCCTGGATCACGACCTGAGCCAAAGGCAGACGCTTAACTGCTTAACAGACTGAGCCACCCAGGAGCTCCTCCCCCACATTTTATTTATTTATTTATTTATTTATTTATTTATTTTTAAGATTTTTATTTATTTATTTGAGAGGGAGAGAATGAGAGACAGAGAGCACGAGAGGGAAGAGGGTCAGAGGGAGAAGCAGACTCCCCGCCGAGCAGGGAGCCTGATGTGGGACTCGATCCCGGGACTCCAGGATCATGACCTGAGCCGAAGGCAGTCGCTTAACCAACTGAGCCACCCAGGCGCCCCTCCCCCACATTTTAATAAACAAATTGCATGAAATAAAATCGGCTGCTTTGAGGGGTTGCCTCTGACTTCTTGGCCCTCAGGCCCCGTTGCCTAACTATGGGATCTGTCTCCATTGTTTATGGACATGCATGTGCATGCACTCACATGCACACACACGTGCACATGGGCGTGCACACACACACACACACACACACAGAAGTATACATCTAAAGCACAATTCAAGTTTTTAAATAATCTCATACAGGATAGAAATCAGTTTCTACTGTGACCAGTAAGTAAAATCTGGCCCCAACCTCGGACTTCATGGGGCTCTTGCCCTGTCATTCATCCCACTCTGGCTACACTAGCCCCCTTACCCCTCCTTAACCACTCCCAGCATGCTCCATCTCAGAGGTCTTAGCCCTGGCTGTTCCTGAGTATACTCTTTCCCCAAATACCTGCAGCCTGCTCCCTCCCCACCTCAGGTCTCTGCTTACAAGCCACCTCAATGAGGCCATCCCAGCCTGCCCTATGCCCTTCTTGGTTTCATTTTGTTCCCTAGCTTGTCACCATCTCTCTCTCTCTCTCCCTCATTCTCTCTCCCTTCTCTTTCACACACACACACACACACACACACACACAGTTATTTAACGTCTGTCTCCTCTCCCCCAACACTAAATTGTAAACTCCATAAAGGATTTCTGTTTTATTTACTGTGCATCCCTAGGGCCTAGAATACTCTCCAGGCTTTGTAGACACTTCAGTAAATATGTACAGAAAAAAATGAATGAAAGAATAAATAAGAAGCATACAGATGTCACAGACACAGTTTTCCCTTCACCGGAGTTCCCTGCCAGGACCTGCTGACCTCACTCACCTGGCTGCCAGAGAAACAGGTTTCCGAGTGGTGTAGATGGTCTGCACTGTGGAGATGGTCTCTGTCAAAGGCCGCAGGGTCACTGCTGGAATCAGTGGAGAAGACTGGCCAGGACAGCATGGCAATTTACTGTCTCTAAAGTCCGCCTGGAGAGGAAACAGAAAAGAGGAAATCAATCTCAATTTGGGTTCCATTTTCACACTGTCAGGGACTCCTTAAGCCTTACCATACAGTTCCTGTTATTTTTTAATAATAGCTAAAATCAATTACCACTTATTAAATGATTTTATTTTGTGCCAGGCACTATGCTAAGCACTTGACATATATTACCTCCTGACAATCCTTAAGGTAGAAGTCATATTTCATCATGTTCGACACCATCCATTGTAAGATCCACCGTTTTTGCATGTGCCACAAAGAAAAATGTGGCCGTTCAAACTTTGTCACACCCACTCATGTAATGAATGTTCTGACTGCAGAGATTTATTATTTTTTTAATTTTTTAAAAAGATTTTATTTATTTATTTGACAGAGAGAGAGAGTGAGCACAAGTAGGCAAAGTGGCAGGCAGAGGGAGAGAGAGAAGCAGGCTCCCCGCTGAGCAAGGAGCCTGATGTTCAGCTCGATCCCAGGACCCTGGGATCATGACCTGAGCCGAAGGCAGATGCTTAACCGACTGAGCCACCCAGACGCCCCTGATTTCAGAGATTGAAAAGGTGAAAAAAAATGCGTATCTTAGAGCTGATTTTATGAAAAAGAAAAGTAGGGCTCAGAGAGGTTAAGTAATTTTGCCAAGGTCACACAGTAGGTGTTAAGAACCAGTATTTAGGACCAGGATTAGCTGACGCCATACTTGGCATTTTTCACCACTATCTCAGTGCTTCCCGAAGTATGGTCCCCAGGTCCGTATTATCTTGAAACTTGGTAAAATTGCTGCCCTCGAGCCACTCTTGCCCAGTTCTTAAAGATCCCAGTGTGGTTTCTGACATTGGCTTCCTGCTCCATCTTGGCCCCCAGCTTTTCAGGAAGGGCTTCCCTGGGTGTCTCACAGCACAGCCAAGGCTGGGCAGGAGGCCAGAGGGCCTGCCACGGGCTAGCTGAGGGAAGTGGAACCAGAGCTTCCAGCTGGGGAGCCGTGCCGAGGGAAATTGCAGGGGCAGGATGAACGCAGGGGAGTAGCATTTAACAGCCTGGCCCAGCCCCTGTGTCTCTACTTTCTAGGTCTCTTCCAAGGCAGGTGCTAGAAGCAGCTCATGACCTTAGAAATGCATTATCCTAGGAACCTGCTTTGTGCCTCTGCCTGGACTGCTGGTGGGACACCTTCCTACCTCTGTTCAACCTCTGAAAGCTGCCCCAGCCACTGCTCGCTCCCTCTCTGTCCGTGCGGCTAAAGCCGCCTCAGGTAGTGACCATCATCCAGCTCACAAGATCGCACTTTTGGTTACCCCTAGGTCCCCCACAGCCCACCTCACAGATCCTCCAGACTGGTCAGGAAGCCTCTGGAAGGAGCCTCGGGGATCACTCAGTTCTAGGAATTACAAACTCTGATCCCTAGGAGGAGGACAGGGTGAGGGGAAAGAGGAGGTGACCCCAGACTCCACATTTCCGCTCCCTGCGGCCACTCAAACAGTGAGTTATGCAGAAGCCTTCACTGAAAGGAAAGACTTGCAGCTGCAAGAAGCCTGAACATCATCGAACTCGCCCATTTTGCAGATGAGGAAACAACAGCATTTAAATGTTTAATATTTAGACATTTTGCAGAGCTTCAGTCGGCTGCCCGGTACACAAAGGGAGGTGGGGACATGAAGCGAGTTGTCATGACTCCCTGCTCTCATTAATTACACCCCCCTGCCTCTCTAGCCTTGAGAAACCACCACCATACTTGACACTTCTGGGACATTCTGTGGTTGGTCAAGTTTTGCCACCTTTTTTTTTTTTTTTTAAAGATTTTTATTTATTTATTTGACAGAGAGAGACACAGATCAGTCAGAGCCAAGAGCCAAGAGCGGCAAGCAGGGGGAGTGGGAGAGGGAGAAGCAGACTCCCCGCCGAGCAGGGAGCCCAATGTGGGGCTCGATCCCAGGACCCTGGGATCGTGACCTGAGCTGAAGGCAGACACTTAACGACTGAGCCACCCAGGTGCCCCAAGTTCTGCCAACTTCTTGATCCCTTTTGATCCTTGCCTTAACCGGATACAAGGAGGATATTCATGTTACTATTTCCACTCAAATAAGAGGAGACTGGTGCCAGGACTGGCGAAGTGACTACCTAAGGTCACACCATCATCAAGATATACATCCAACCCCAAAGAATTGGGGACAGGAACTCAAACAAATACATGTACACACACGTTCACGGCAGCATTATTGGCAATAGCCAAAGACCCACCCAAAGACCCACCAGTGAACGAACGAATCAACAGCCAAAGGCCCACCCAAAGACCCACCAGTGAACGAACAAATCAACAAACTGGGGTATACATATGCAATTCAATATTATTCCACATAAAAAGAATGAAGTCCTGATATATCCTACCATGTACAAGAGCCTCAAAAACATGATACTCAGTGAAAGAAGCCAGGCACAAAAGGTCATATATTCTATGATTCCACTTATCTGAAATCTCCACACTAGGGAAATCCACAGAGACAGAAGGCAGATTTGTGGGTGCCAGGGGCTGGAGCGGGGTGGGGGGGGATAGGGAGTGAGTGCCTAATGGGAACGAGCTTTCCTCTGTGGGTGATAAAAATGTTTTGGACCTACAGGTCGTAGTTGCGTGACTCTACATGTACTGTCACTTTAGAACGATTCATTTTATCTCTCGTGATGCTCACCTCAATAAAATAAAGTCACGAAAAGATGCAGGCCCCAAACCCTAACTCCTTCCCAACCTCACACAGTTCATGTGATTAAAAAAAGCTGCTGAGGCACCGGCGTGGCTCAGTCAGATGAGCGTCTGACTCCTGATGTCGACTTAGGTCATGATCCCAGGGTCCTGGGGTCGAGCTCTGTGTCGGGCACCAAGTTCAGGGGAGAGTCTGCTTGAGATTCTGCCTCTCCCTCCACCTCTAGCTCTCACTGTCTCTCAAAATAAGTAAATCTTTTTTAAAAGATTTTCTTTATTTATTTGAGAGAGAGAGAGTGCGCACATAAGCGGGTGTGGGAGAGAAGAGGGAGAGGGAGAAGCAGGCTCTCTGCTGAGCCGGGAGCCCGATGCAGGACTCGATCCCAGGACCCTGGGATCATGACCTGAGCCGAAGGCAGATGCCTAATGACTGAGCCACCCAGGCGCCCCGTGGGAACAACATTTTAAAATACAGACCTGTTTTCTGAATCTACTTACGGTGAACTGTGGCCCTGAATTGAAAGCATCAGGAAATGGGGTCACTGGATCAACCGGGAATGTTTTTATCTTCAAAAAAGAGAAAGACAAGAGGGTTACTTTCAGAATAGAAAACAAACGTTTGAGATCTTTGGCAGTGCACTTCTAAAAACCGAACTGAAGGGTTCAGGGGAACAGGCGCAGAGCCCTCACTGTCTGTATACGGATACGTGCAGAAGGTCCCTGAGGCCTCTTGGCCAGCTGTCATACCTGTGCCAATCCTCGTGCCGTAGGGCCGGGACCCTGCAGGGATGACCAGCGGCAGTCCCGTGTTTGTAGGGCACCCCATGCTTACCTGGCCCTGGAACTCCTTTCCCCGGAGGCTGTGTGGGCCTCCTAGGCATGCTGGGCCCTATGCATGGCCTGATCCACACAAGGCCATGATCAGGGTGTGTAATGAGGCAGGCCAGAGCTGCCTGGGTGGCCACTGCTGGCTTCCCCACGGCTGGGGGGCATGGACTAGATGCTGCTGACAGCCCACATCCTGGGACACAGTCTATGACGGTGGACAGAGTACCAGGAAGCTCGCACTAATTCGGCCAGAAAGCGTTTCCTGTCTATACCCTTTAGTTGTTGGACTCCCTGTAAGTTGTGGGCCACGGAGGTAAACCTTGGGCAAGCCCCTGTAAGCATGTGAGAATCCTGCCACCGTGGCCTTGGGGATACAAGGCACTGTGATCAGAAGTGCCCAGTGCTGGGGGTGGCTGCGGTACAGGGCCGGTCTGAAGCAGGGCGGGAGGTGAATGGCCTGATCAGATCTTGGGGGGGTTGCCGAAAGGAGCCTCTGCTTGCATTCCTTTCTCTTTGGTCATTTTGTCTTTGGCCCCCGGAGGCCTTGGGGAATGTGGAGTACGCTTATGTCTTTATACCAGCCTGGAGGACTGCCAGCAGGCCCAGGGGCCTAAGGACTCTGGTACTGGTTTTGCCTGCCTCCTCCCTAGCCCCCGCCCCCGCCAGGGCGCGGAAACTGCCCGCCGGCCTGCCGGGGAATGCATGCTCTGCCACCAGAGGGCGGCAGCCTGGATACGGAGGCCACCGCTGCCCGGGGTCGCGGCTCCTGTCTCTCCCAGGGGCTTGTCTGTGGACCCTGGGGTAGTTATTTGATGCTCTTGAGTCACTCCCATGGGGGTTAAAGTAGGGGTGAGCAAGAGCACATCAGAACAGACCCAGATCCGCTGAGGCTTTTCTGAATGGATGGAGTAGTTCTCAACCAATCTGAGAATGACCGTGTCTCAGCAATGTGCACGGAGATGCCCAGTCCACGCCTGCTCCCCTTCCCCAAACTCTCTTTGGCCTCTTTAAACACCTCAGAATTCCCAGAACGGGCCCCCAACTGCCTAAAGACTCAGGTGCCAGCTCAGATGGCTGAGCGCTGGGAGCAGGGCCTGCCACAGAGCGAGAGGACCCAGGGGAAGCCCACGGTGTCTTCTCCTCCCATGGCCTGGTGGTTCAGCATGGGTGCCGACACCAAGAGCAAAGTGAAAAGTCACATTCAGATAAGACTCTCAGACCACCGTGAAGTAAAAGGGAAAAGAGGTTTATTATTGCTATTAAAGAAATGTGAACAGTGGCAGCTTCCACGAATGATCCTGTATCTTCTCTAAATAAGACAAAAGTCTCTCCCAACAGTTAGACTCTGTGCTGCTCGGCTGTGGCAAAGCATATTCACTCTTCCGCTGTTGCTGTCCCCTGGTATAACCACTTTAGAGAGGGAGCAAAGCGAAACTCACAATATTGAACCCAGCAGGATCTAGCCTAAGAAAATAAAATACCTGCCACCAAAGCTAACTGTGTCCCCTCGAATAGTGACACACTGGGAACCAAGCACGCGTCCTGCCGGAAGAATGTGTTAGGTAAATGGGAGACCACGCACTGGATGGGAGGTAAACAGTCATATGCAATGCGGTCACAAGAACAAGAGAGAAACAATCCAACACTCAGTGAAAAGGGAAAAACAGGAGACGATATGGATACTATGATTTCACTTCGTAAAATTATGAATGAATACAAATAAGTTAGAAGGAAACATGCAAAAATGAAAAAATACTGTGCTAGGTTGGGCTTATGGGTGATATCTTTTCACGCTGTTATGCAACACACATCCTGTTATCTTGAAACATAGCAGGAAAAGACAAGTGCAAACAGTTGTTATTTTCAATAGAAATGCAACTAAGATTTTTTTTTTTTTTTACTTTCTTGTAAAAGCATCTATGCTTATCAAAGCTTTAGGAAAACAAACTCTTCCTGCTTCCTGAGACCTAGAGACACAGGGCAGGACAGCAGACTGTGTGTCCTCATTTGGCCAAACTATGTATCCATCCTGGAGTCAGAGCACCTGTCAGCCAAGCCCTTCCAGAAGGTCTAGTGCTCATGCGCACCAGCGGGGTGACCACTTGGTGGCTCCTGCCCGCCTCACCTCTCCTGGCCAGGCCCCTCTCCCTGCCAGGGTACCTACCAGCCTCGTTTTGATTGGAGGGTGCATGCAAACTCCAGTGGTCTCTTCCTTCATGGGGGGAGAGAGTGGAGGAGAACAGCGAGAGTGGGCACAGTGGGGGGCGCTGGCGGGCTCTGCCTGCTCACGAGGAGAGGAGAGAAGGGAAGGAGGCAGAGGAGAGAGGGGAAGGAGGCAGAGGAGAGAAGGGAGGGGAAGAGAGAAAGATAGCACAGTGCAAGAAGGATCTGTCAACTCCAGACTGCTCTGGAGCCAGCCTCGCCCGAGCCTGCTTCTAGCCTCTGGGCAGCTGGCTTTTAGGCCCCCCTTCCCCCCTCCTCTCCCCACCTTCTCTCCTCCTCTCTGGCTCTCATCTGTCTTCTTCACTATCTGAGCAGAACAACCCGTGGAAACCCCACTCCCGGGGCTGGCAGGCAGGGGCCATCTCCTGGGCTGACTGCGCGGGCCTGGTAGCAGCTTCCTGAAGCCTTGCCCAGGCCATGCCAGAAAGAGAGCCGTGATGAATGAGTGATGCCGGCCATGGGGGCGATATGAGGAGTGGCCACACTCCTTGAGCGTGCTGGCCTTCCACGCCTGGTGGCCTCCTGCACTCTGCTAAATAAGGGTCCCCTCATCAGGGTGTATTGGTCAGCAGATGTCCAACAGAGTGCTCCGGGAAAAGACATACCTCAGCAAGGAGGAACACGGACTTTCGGATTTAATCTGCCAGGGCTTTTTGTTATCTGTGTTCAGAAAACATACTGGCTATGCACCCCCCCGCCCCCCAACCCCCTGGCCCAGGCCATGACACCTCGGGTCGCTGCTGAGGTACCCTGTTGCTTTAGCTGGAAGGTATCAAGCATTGTGAGAAAATGCCACATCGCTCGGGGTACTGGGTTCCCCACCCCAGCCCTAAAGAGTGCCATGCACCAGCAGAGGCCCGGCAGCTCGTACTGGTGAGGGTGAGGGTGGTGAAGAGGGAAAGCCCTGAGGCTGGAAGAGGGGGCCACTGACAGGGTCAGTGTGGGTTGCCAGGAGGGACCATTCACTCCAGACAGTAAATACATGTATCTTTTCTAGTTTAAGAGCGCTTCCTTAAGTAGTTGGTGACATCCTGCCAGAACGAAGGAAGTACAGTCTCTGGGGAAGTTTCATTACAACTCGATCAAGAACATTGCAGGCGCCTTTTCTGTCTCCAAACTGATCTGATGCCGACCTCTTTACAATTGTGGGGTCCTGGACCGTTTCCAAAGGGCTTTTACAACCAGAACCTCCAAGAGTCTTGGCGACCGCCTTGCTTTCCTACTCTGATTTGGAGATGCTGGAAAATGGCCTCTGCAAAGTCTAAATCCGTGGTTCCTCGTGTCAACTGGTTCTGCATCCATTCCTCAGAAACAAGTGAGTCCGTATTAACCACCTACTGAGACTCCCTCCACTGCTCTCTCCTGTCCTCAGGGTGAATCCTACCCTCCACGAGATGGCATTCGAGACCTGACTGAAATGGGCTCCAGCCTGCCTCACCCCCGACCCTCACTTCTCAACACTGCCCCAGCCAGAACCAACCACACCAGGGACCCCAGGCCATGGGGCCTTAGCCTCTGCAGATAAGCAGGCACTCCTGTGTGCTTTTTGAAGAAAATAAAAGCTGGTGTAAATGACCGACAAACACGGACATACTGCCTAGATGCCAAAATGTGTTACCAGCTACTTGTGTCTTAGTTGAAGGTTATGATGAATGACTTAAGGCTTTGCCTAGCATTGGACTTTTATGGTAAAGAAATGTTGATCCATCCCACAAGCATGTACGACCCTTCTAAATATGCCTCTGTTAGTAAATGCACAGGAAACAAGATAACACGTGTAATAGGATACTATTTTGAAATACCATTTCATTTTTTTCTCCTGGCATTTCCTCTCCTCCTTGGCTTTTTTCCACATTCAGGCAGCTAGGTTCTTCTAAGCTACTTGGCTTTTGAGGTTTAAAAATCTGACTCCTTGGGGAAGAGAAAGATTTTTGGCATAGACAAACAAAGAAGGAAATGTGAAAGGCTTCTTCATCATCCAGACAAGAAAGAGGTTACCAGTTTGTGGGCTGGAGAGAAAAGTCCGAGGGAAAGTGAGGAGGGGGTAGACATTAGGAAGTACTGAGCAGAGGGGCCCGTGGCCCTCCTCCCTGGCTGAGGCTAAGGCACAGGGATTAAAGAGCAGCAGAGAGTGGCTAGTGTCCTTCTGCTCAGGTAGAGCTGGGGAGGTGGCAGGCCCCAGGGCAGAAAGAATGGCTGGGTGGTATGTCCAACAGATTGGGATTCTCGTCCCAGCAGAACAGTGACTTCCATCTACCCAAAAGGGGCATGAGGGAAGCAGGCAGGCAGTGCCCCAGAGGTATCCGCAAATAGATGACATCACCAACTAAAGACACTTCCCTCCATGTTCCTGTGCCCTGGAGAAGATGAACGAATCCCCAGGAAGATGGAAGAGGCACCCTGATTTCACTTGGGATCAAGCTTCAGCCCTCCTGATAGAATGAGGTTCAAAAATAAAAACTAAGTTATTGAGATAGATGGAAAACCAGTTCTTCTGACACCCAAGCCAGGGCCTGTTTTTGCCCTGCACGACCTGTGTCTGGTCAGGCCAGCCTCCTCCCTGGCACATGAACTCCAGACTAACAGTTCCTGGCCCAGAACAGACCTGGGTCCTAAGTGCCTCTGCTTTGCAGTGGGTGAGTGGTTCATGCAGTACGGGGATCGGGACTGGACTGGGGAGGGACCAGCCCCAAAGAGAAAGCCTCAGGAACACAGAAGGCATAGGTGTTTGTGGTGTGTGTCACCTGGGGAGGGAAGCTGGCATGACAGACCTGGAGTGGGGGACTTGATTGATGGGTCAATGTCCCCTCCTTCCACTCTGTTAACACCAACACCCCGTGCACGAACCCAGACTCACCTTCCAAAAGAGGATACCAAAGGGACAGTGGGTGCTGTCGTCACTGGCTTGCCTTCTCACCACCCTACCCTTACGCCCCACCTCTTCCACTGGCCAGAAAATCCAGTCTGATTGGCAGGTCTGTGTTGGGATTCTGGCCCCCGGCAAGCCACAGGCTGCGCAGGTTGTAGGGCTTCTATTGCTAAATTGAGCTACATGATAAAAGAGTTGGGGATGGGGGAAGAAAAGATATGGAAAGAGGAGGAAAAAGGGTTGCAAAAGCGACAATGGAAAGAATGTTTTTTGGAGAGTTTGAGGATGAAAATCCTTGGAGTCGTGCAGGGTACAAGAGAATTAAGAAGGAAGCAACATGGGATTTGAGAAGTGTTACCAGGGAGGTGATAATTTAATCTTGAATGCTTTTTGAGAGATGCCAGTTAAAGACGGAAACATCATCGTTCTCAGTTGTTTGGACTATGCTGCTTTGAAAACCGCTCTACACAGAGCCTGGATCATCAGGGTTGGAGTCATAAGGGTTAAACTAGCGCTGATAATGCCTTGGTGGATCGTCCGTTGAATGAAGGCAAGAAAATCTGGTCCCAACCCTCTCTCTGCTGTCCTTCTAGCTCTGGCCCAAGGGACCAGGGTGGTGCTGTGGCTTTAGGAGTCTCAACCAGCCCCAGACCCTAAATCCAGTCTCTCCTCCACTGTCCTCTGGGGCAGAGACACCGCACCCCCGCCCTCTCCCTGACAACAGAGAGGACTGCTGCTTGTATTTCTACGACACTGGGTGGAGCAGATGGAGGAGATGGAGGGAAGAGGAACAGACAGAAGAAGCAGGCTGCTGGAATCCCCCTTCCTCTCAAGGACTCTTCAGCACTGGTGGAGACAAGACTCAAGTGAAAGGTTAAGGCCAGTAATGCCAAGAAAGGCCCAAATGGAATGTGCTCTCATCACAATAGCAGCCCTCCAGCATACCTTCTGTGTGAACGTGCACTGTGGGCACGCACTCATACCTCAAATCCACACAAGCAAGACAAAGGATGCTTCATCCTGAGAATGCGTATTCACTGCAGACTTCAGATCAGGGAACCTCTGGGTCCCTGGCAGATGCTGCTTCCTTTTTAATCTCAGACCATTAAGTTCAAAGAATAAAGATGGGGCAATTAAATCTACCAGCTGGATCTGCAACACAATGGTTTTTAAGGGAATCCCATCACTCCTGTCAGAGCTATGAAATATTTTTTCTGGCAAACTAATCCGAGTTTCTCAGATCTGCCAGAACCTTTAATAAATACTCAGTATTTTGCTCATGCTATACCCTCTGCATAGAATGCTTTGGTCCATTTCCTCCATCTGGCAAACTCCTGCTCATACTTCAAAACCCTAGCACTATGAAGCTTTCTTTTTCTCAGTGGCCCCAGATAGGGTTAGGCACTGGGTGCCACAACAGTAGCAGTTTCTATAGACTCTCGGATGGCATTAATGGCAGCATGCTTCAGCAGTCTGGAAGTTTCTCAAGAGCCTAACTCAGAGAGAGATCTTCCCCCACTGTCTTCTATTCCTGTCCAGCATGTTTTCTTCAATGTGGGCCTGGGAACTTAGCTTTCTACCCCCTTCTGCCTTCATAGGCCGTCAGGTTGCGACCTAGGGGTTCTCAGGTCCCTTTGGGGTTTGCTGCCCTCCAGCTACTGATGTCCTCAGATTGTGGCCCTGGCTTCCAGCCCCCACACGTGGCCATCCTAGGGTGTAAGGCCTCAGCTGGGATACTCAGTTGGGATACTGATGTAGCGCCAGGCCCAGGCTGCTTAACTTGCTGTCCCGTCCTCCACGCTCCTTATTCTGCTTTCTCAGGCTGGGGAGAGCTTTAAACCCAGCCCTCCTTCCAGGCATTGCGTTCTCCCAAGTGGCAAGTTTCTGAAATCCAGATGCCAGATTCAGCCCAATCTGATGATGTAAAGGGCACCAGAGAAGAAGCTGGAACACTTGGGCTTGGAACAGCTCAGTCCCTGTGTGATTTACCTCGCTCTGGGACGCAGTTTCCTTATCTGCGCAGAAGGATGACAAGGGAATGAGACAAGGCCCTGCTTCTGGGTTAGCCTACCTTGGCAATTTGTCCAACAAGAAGGCCATCAGTAACTTGACTGCATTTTCTCCAACAGGGGAAGAGAGTAACTCCGAAGGTTCCCGGAGAAGGCTGTCTGACCCACTGTCAGTTCTCAGCTGTTTATCCAAATGTGCTGACTCAAAGCTCTCAGACTGTACCAACTCTCGAGATGAGTACAACTGTATACATCCCAAATGATCGCCCTGTACCAGCTGAAGCAGGGACAGTGATCATTCCTAAAGCCTAGACAGTACTTTGCCTCATTTGTCCCCTCTCCAAAGCCTTCCGGAAACCCTTCCTATCCACCACCTGCCCCTCCAGGGAGCCAGTCCTGAATGACTCCCACTTGTGGCTTCTCCCCGAGAATCTTCTACACGGCTGTCCTGTCGAGCCTGGCCCTTTATCAACCCGACTCCCCTCCAGCCTCTCGCTTCCCTGCCTGCTCCCCCAGCCTCACACATGGCCAGGGGTGCACTGAGCTCTCAGGAGGCACTTTGTGACTTGGTTCACGTTTTGACTCACGCTCCACATTTGTGGACCATGATTTATGCTCAAGTACACTTGGGTGTCAGGCTGAGCCCAGCCAAAGGTATATCCAAGTCTGCCTGTATCATCTAATACTATTCCTAATACCTCACACACATTTATGGTGCTTTAATATTCTTCAAGGGCTCTCTCTGTGTCACGTGATCATCAGACCACTCTGAGGCAGACATGGCAAACGATGGCATCTTTTATCCCATGACAAGGCTCCTAAGGAGGGGAGCAGAGACTGAAGCCAGGTCTGCCTTGGATGACTCCTGGGGTCCAGTGCTCTCTCTCTCCAGTGCTCTGAAAGGGTTTCCCACATGCAGGAGGACCACCCACGAGGACCACCACCATCCCTAAGGGGAGACCTATAGGCAGAGGATGGAGGATGGCAGGGAGGCGTGAGGGGCCTGGAAAGCTGGGGTGAAGCCTTGAGCCAGTGCTTCAGACCAGAGCACGTTGTTGGAAGCGGCAGCAAAAGATGCCCCAAGGGTGGGCATGCGGGGAGCAGCCCAGGAAGCCAGGAAGCCAAGCCCCAAGCCCCAAGGAGCCCTCCACATTTGGAAAGCAGCAGACAGGCGGGGTGGGACCCCTGCAGCCGCCCTCAGGGGAAAGGGAGCACCGCCTCCCCGGAGGGCTCCGGGAGGTAAAAGGACCCATGTGCCTGAACCCCCAAAGAAGGCTGATCCCTGAGCCTCCAGGCTGTGTGCAGGACAAGAGGAAGAGCCTTCCCAATGGCGATGCCCACCTCTGTCCATCTGTCCCACTGCCAAGATGTTTCTATGATCTGTGGCTTTTCTGGTTTTAGCAAAATGGGAAGTTTACCAGAGGAGTAGCTTCTGTGAAGTCCATCAGGAGATCGCCTGGCTCCAAGGTAAAGGCACCTCCTCGGTCAGAGGGACTCTAGGAAGGCAGATAAAAATACTGCTGGTGAATGACAGCTCCAGACAGACACGGGAATGTCACCAGAAATCAGTTTCCTCCCTCCCCTCTCCCTCCCTTCTATCACCAAGCCCATGACCGCTCCAGTACCCCATAGGGTTCACTTGCCCAGCAGTGTGCATATTATAGAAGCCTAACCCCCAATGTCAATGGGCAGAAATAGTGTGTAGGCTAGAGAAAACTGCCTCTTTAAAAGGTGCAAACAACTTCTTTTAAGAGCTTTGAGTGCTCTTGGACTGGTCTTTTGTAGGGGGAAATGCTTCAAAGAGTCCTTTGAATAGACAGAGAGCAAAGCCCCCAACCTGGATCAAGAGGGTTAAGGCCGCAAGGAGCTAAACTCAGGAGCACAGGGGGCGCCAGCCTGGCTCACTCAGTAGAGCACGCCATCCTTGATCTCAGGGTCAGGAGTTCAAGCCCTGTGTGTGTCACAGAGTTTACTTTAAAAACACTTTTTTAAAAACATCATCTGCATAATAATGAGGGAGATTTTCCTCGTGGGAGGGAAGTATCTCTGAAAGCCACATTCAGTGTTTAGGAAAACATTTTTTTTTCCCCTCCTGCCCTGGAGTCTCAGCAGCATGGGAGGCCTAGAGGCCCTTTATGAGAAAAAAAATAAGCCCCATCAACTTGGCACAAGCAGGGCCCTAAGGAGAGAGATGGCCAGGAGAGGGAGCCCTGTGGCCTCTGGTAGGATGCCACCCACATCCCCCACTGAAGTCTCCTTTGTTTCATACATTTTTTTTTTTTTTTTTTTTGCTTGGTTTTAACCATGGTGAAGAAAAGGTGATGAGAACCTATGTCTGAACTTGGAACAAAGCAGTATGAGGGACTCTGCACGAGACAGGGGAACCTGGCTCAAGATACCAGGAGGTGATCGACAGGAAAGCAGGGAGCCTCAGTCTGGGCCAGTCATCGGCTGAAGGGTCCCTGGCCTGAGCAGGATCTCCTGTTGAGAACCACAAAGGGATTCCCAAAGATCCTGGGAAGGGAGCGGGTAAATGCCTGGCCGTGGTCAAGCAGGATGTGGCCTGGCCCATTGTTACCTAGAGGCTACCACTGGAATCATGACCTATTTGCCCAGATGCCCCCTCCACTGGACCTGATGCTGGCCCACAAGCTGGGCAGGGAAGCAGACCTTATTCCCATTTTTAGGCGAAGGAAGCAGTCTTGGAGAAACAAGTCCTGTGGAATAACTGCTCGTTTCAAGCAGCCAAGCCATAAAGGATGTGGAGGGAGCAGCTGGGAACAGAGTCTGGGGTCTGGTCTTGCCTTTGGGACCCCCACCCCACACACCCACCATTCCTCAGTGGGGTCCACAGACCAGGCAGCCTTTGACTTGACATCTACTGGTAGAGCAAGCCAAGGGGTTTGCACGTATTTGGACCACTCGCTGAGTAGAATGACCACAGCTAAGGGTCACTCAGAGAAAACCAAGAGAAATGTCTTGAGTAAGGCCTTTATCACAGCCCATTTGCATAGCTAGCAATGTCCTGAAATTCCAAACTGACAAAATAAAATTTCCCATTTTCAAACTATTCATATGGACCATCCAATATAAGGAAGGGGACGGGGACACTTCTATGTTTTTATTTTTTACTCTTCCAAATTTTCCTTCATGGGTGGAAAAACATGTCTTCTCTATTTACAGTGCAATAGATTATATAGGGATGATATTCTAAAACCAAAACTGCCCTCAAAAATCTCTTCCATTTCTCTTAAAGTACAGTGCACAAGGTCTTTATTATACCATTTGCATCTCATAAACAGGTCCTCTTCTGGGGAGAGTTATATAAAAAGACTGCCCTCGTGGCCGTGTCCCTTGCTTTACGAGTGCACAGTTGATTGCGCCAAGTTTAAATGCGCACGGGATGCCATGTGCTAAATTTATACTGAATTCCTAGCCAGTGCAGCTACTCCTCGGGGCTTTCCCCCCATACCTTGGCCCCTGGGGACAGCTGGCCCTTGCCTTCTGAGTTCTGAGGCGAGCTGAGTTTGTGGCCCTTGGGGGACACCGGCGGCACGGAGACTTGCATGGCAGCCATGGTGGTGTTTGTGGCTGTGGCGATGGGCGCTCCTACTGCCTCGGCCAGGTCAGGAGGGAGGTCATCTTCATCACTGCGGTTACTAAAAGCACATGAAGCTCTGCTCATTACAACAATAAACAGGCTGTGGGGCGTGGGGCCGGGAAGGGGTGGGGGCAGATGTCTGCCAGATGTCCAGCTTCCAGGATCCAATACAGGGACATTTTTGCCAAAGCCAATTTGGGCTGGATGTTCTGTCATTTGCCAAGGGATTTAAAAAAAATTTTTTTTCTGTATCATGGAAAGAGACACATAACATTTATCATTTTATCCATTGGTCAGTGTACAATTCAGTGAAATTTGATACATTCGCGATGTCATGTACCCATCATCACGGTCTACACCCAAAACTTTTTCATCACCCCCAACAGCAATGCTGTATCCACTGAACAGTAACTCCCAATGCCCTCTCCCTGCAGCCCCTGGTAACAGCTGTTCTGCTTTCTGTCTGGATGAATTTGACTATTCTAGGTATCTCACATAAGTGGAATCATACAATAGATGTCCTTCTGTATCTGGTTTACTTCACTTACCACAACGTTTCCAAGGTCCATCCATGTGGTAGCATATATCAAAATTTCATTTCTTTTTAGGGCTGGATAATATTCCATTGCAATGATAGACTATATTTTGTTTATCCATGCACCTGTTGATATACTAATGTGTTTGAGACCCTGCTTTCAATTCTTTTGGATTGGGATTCCACTTGAAGTGGGATTGCTGGGTCATATGGTAGTTCCCATGCTTAATGTTTTGAGGAGCCACCAAACCAAGGGAGTGGCCTCCCTTATGAGGGTAAATACAAGCCATTTAAGAACCAACTGCCCTGGGTGAAAAGTATAATGGCGCCTTTTGTGGCCTAACAGCAACTATTCCTTTGGTGTGGTAAACTAGTTACAGGGGAGGAGTTGGGCACACGTGTTTGGGGGCCTCGTAGCTCTGGTCTTAGAATCTCTCCGGCGGAATGGGATGATGGAGGGAGAAAAGTACACTAGACAGGAAGTCACCACGATGGAGGAGGAGTCCTGGTTGGCATTCTGGGTTTGTTTCCAGGGCTTGGATGTGTGGGGGAGGTTTGACCTCCCACAAAGTATGTCAAGGCAGGAAGACCTTTTAATCTGGTCATAGTGGCCCAGGACAGAGCAGTGCCGTGAATCGCCCATTCTTAGTATTAACAGTATCTTCTCAAACTTACAGAAATTAAGACAAGTCCCCGATCCCCTAATGCCAACCAGATTGCCGCCTGTGCAGTACAGGGCTAACCCTGCAGGCCTGGGGAGCTCTAACTCGACACATGCCACAGGAACCATTGGCGAGCTTCTGGGAGAAGCTCTGGGCCCTGGGAATATCCCGCCTGATAGGGGTGTCACTGCATACCCGACCTTGGGCCATGCCACATAGTCTATGCTAGCAATGTGATTTATAGTGAAGACGAGCTCTTGTATGCCTAGGGCTTAGGGCCACACTATTATCAGTTTGACCTTGGGGTTGGGGGGCGGTTATTGGAGACAGGGTAGTTGTTCCATGACTATGTGACTGACCCCCAATAATAACCCTGGGCGCCAAGGCTCGGGTGAGTTTCCCTGCTTGGCACGACTTCACGTATGTTGTCACATGTTGCTGGAATAATGAGACACTAACCACATGACTCCTCTAGGACAAGACAAGTGGAAGCTTGTGCCCGGTCTTCTTAAACTCCACTCTATGTGCCTTTTCCTTTGCTGATTTTAGTCTGGATCCTTCCACCGGAATAAGCCATAACCGTGAGGATGACAGCTTTTCTGAGTTCTACAAGTCCTTCTAGTGAATCAGGTAGTCTTAGGGACCCTGATACACTTTTCCTGAGGGGCTTGCACGTGGAAGTCCTAGAGCTACCCCGGCACAGGGGTTATGATTTAGAAGTGATGGCTGAGCAAGCCTGGAGACTAAAGGGTTCATGGCCAGGGAGCACCAGTGTGGCCTGAGCAGGGTCCCTCACAGAGGCCTTGTGGGAAACGTGGCCATGGTACACAAACTGAGGTGAGGATGGGACTCCCTGAGGAGGGTCCTGGGAGATTTCAGATCTTTCTGTATATGCAGAAGCCTCAAGAGGAGGATGCAGGACTCAATAAGGGGACAGGTGAGGTTGGAATAAGTGGGAAAACGAGTAAGACACCACATATGCGGATCCATGCTGATGAAGTTAATCAGCTCAGTAACACAGGCCTTAGCCCATTTAATCCTCACAACGGCCCTGCGTTATGATCTCCATTCTTCAGAGAAACAGATGTTATTCAGCGGCAGATTGTGACATGACTTGCTCAAGGTCACATAGCTAGTTAAGTGGAAGAGTGGGGTTAAAATCCTTTTCTGCCTCATTAAAAAAGAAAATTATAACCTTAAAAGCATAGTTATTCAGTTTAACATTACAGGCTATTAAAAAGAAACAAAAACATAGCTCATCTTTCACAGCAGGAAGTCAACTGATGCTGCCTAAAACTGAAAAAGACTCCAAATTCTTGATGGTTTTTATAACCTTTTGTCCTAACTCAGATCTTGTAGCAAAGAGATAATCTGCTTAACTACACTGAGTCTTTCAATTCAACCTCCGTTTCTGAGGTAAATTCATGTTAAATTCATGAAACATTTAATAAGTACAATTTTATGTGGAGCTGGATTCTTTTCTTTGAAATGATTTCCTTCCATTTTAATAATATGTGAAAAATGTCTACAGCAATAGTCATTCAGTGTGAACATAGGTTATTTTTGGTGGCATGATTCTAGGGAATTGGTTATCTTTTCTCTTCAGACTTAGGGTATTTTTCTCTTTAGAATATTTTTAGGCTTTTATATGATGTTTAAATAAATAGTAAAGTTACATTTCTAGAAGAAAATAGAGCCACTCATCATTTCCTAAACACACTGCCTGGTATCAAGAGAGGACACTCTTTCCTGCCTCGACCTCTACCTCGAGTTCTGCTTCTCTCTCTTCTCTGCGTGCATCAGCAGCCACATGTTTCTTCCCTATGTCATTACCTCCAGGACAGAACAACCCAGGAGGTTTGTGTGTATATCCTTAAAAGCATCAATCCGAAAACTCGTTCAGAGTACTTGAACATTGTGATGCTCTTGGTGGAGAACCCTAAAATCCAAATCCACATTATGCTGGCCTAGGAACTCAGAATACCCTAATAGCCAAAAGGGCTGTGTGTATGTGTGTGTGTGTGTATTTCAAAAACAGTAATGCAGAAATATTTTTTAAAAGGGAAATCTGAGTTTTTTCCATCTGTATTCCTTGACACTGTGTTTATTAACTTACCAATATTTATGACTGGAAGAGAGGACTGGTGGTGGTGTCAATGATTTCAGAACTATTTTTATGGGGCAAAAACTTAAAACTGGGAAAATCTCACCCATTAATTTTGCTATCATTACTAATGGGGAAAATGCTGCTATTCTTTTATTTTTGAAGCAAAATACTTTGGAATAGCTTAAGAAATACACATGTGAAGTTAGAGGTTTGGAAAGGGTTTCCTTAAAAGAGCCACTGTAGTGAGTTAAATTTTCTTTCCTTCCAGGCCACATATTAGTCATTGTTTCCAACATGATTACATATCCTGAATAGGTGGTGATAACATTTGGAGTTTCAAAATGTAAAAGGAAAGTCTAATAATCCTGACAGTTTTATCCTCAGGGGAGCAGAATTTTCATGGTTTAATTTGTCCCCCAGAAACCATTAGGACTGTTAATTATTTGAATTACTCATTTTGGCTTTCCTAGGAAACACAGCTGCTCCAGCCGTCCAGCATTTCTGTTCAGGCTAATGAGGTGGGAGGTGGTGGCCTCCTCCCTTTTGCCAGGTGCAGGCTCGAGCTGGCTGTTTAAGTGTGTACAAAGTCACCCTCCCCAGCCTATACTTTGCATTCAGGGTATCCCCCAAACTGGACCTTTTCTCGGAGGCTTTCAGGTCCTTGAGAAGAAAGGAAAGGGAGCTAGTTCGTCCACTGGCCAGGTTCCTTGCTATGGGCTAGATCTGCATTATGGCACATCAACCCTCACCAAATTCCTCAGGGCTAGGTATGAGCTCACCCATTTTACAGATAAGGAAAGAGAGGTTGAAAAAGTAATTTCCCCAAGAGTTTAGAGCAGTAAACTAGCCAGGACTCTGACAGAAGCCTTTCTGACTCCAGAGCTGCATACATTCCATGGCACCCAAAGATCCCCCTGCAGCCCTCTGGTCAATTACACACCCAGGCATAGTGCCACAGCCAAGGTCAAAAAATGGGAACTACCATTGTGATTAGCACTACGGCTCTTACTAAAATACTACTACTCTTACAACAGCAGTTACCCGTCTTGTTTGTTATAATTATTTGCAATCTGTCTCTCCCTCCAATAAATGGTGACTCCTCAGACCGGAACTATCAAAGTCATTTTGTTCTTCCTAGAAGAGCCTAAAACAACTCTATGCATATGGGAGCCACGGAATTTTCATTAAGCTGAACAAAATTGGACAGGACCTGGTGGTTCTGGGATACTTTGGGATAGGACTCCTCCCATAGGTCGCACACAGCTCCGTGATTAGCTTTGGCTCTGTTGACAGATCATGCTACCATTTCACAATTATGCCATGGATGAAGCTTTTGATATGGCTCCTGATGATTCCCCATCCTGGTATCCATGCCCCTGCATGATCCCTGACCCTTGAGTGTGCGCTGGCCCTCCTGACTTGCTTCTAACGAACAGAATATGGCAAAAGTGATGGGATGTCATTTGTGATGAGGTTACAAAAGGCTGGGACTTTTGCCTTGCAAGAGTTCTCTCTGGCTCTTCTTGTGTGATTTCTCCATCAGAGAGGAAAGATCTACATGACTAGGCACCGAGGGCAACCTCCAGACAAGAGCCAACAAGAACCAAATCCTGTTCCAACCTGTAAGAATGAGCCTTCGGATGAGACCACAGCCCTTGCCCACACCTTGAATGCAACCTTCTAAGAGACCCTGACACAGAAGATCCAACTAAGCCATGCCTGGACTTCCAACCCACATAAACTGTGAGGTAATAAATGTGGACTGTTTAAAGCCACTAATTTTGGAGTAACTGGTTACACAGCAATCAATAATCAATACATATGCCAACTATGTAATGTTTTCAGGGAGAGAAGTCAAGTCCCATTATTGGGACTAAATTGGAAACAAACTGTATTTTGGGAGATGGCTCTTTGGAAGTGGTGCAAGAGGCTAAAAAAACATTTATAACTGAACATTTAGTATCAACTTTGTGACTATTATCCAAAAACTTGAAGTATAGAACTCACAAACTGTATTGTCTTGTTAACTTCCTCACTCGGGGAGGCTTGATTTCCGGCTTTTCCACTGCTGGTTGGGTAGTTTCCACACGTATAGGAATAGGACTTCTAGAGACATACCAAGAAACAGAACATCACCAACAGAAAAGTTTATGGTCTAGTTTTGGCTGTAGGAACTGCTTTCTCAGTTAATTTAAACCCTTAATAACATTGGTAATCAACATATCCATTTTTCCTCCCTTCTACTCTACTTATTAAATATAATTTTTAAATATATCATAGAAAGTCCAAAAACAAAAACCAAAATAATAGGGAGGAAAATATAGCAAGTGGGAACTGAATATAATTGGGGTACCACATACAGCTTCTCTGACCAAAACACCTACCTCCAGGGTTTGGTTCATTACCAGGTTTTGCCAATAAAATAAGCAAAGAGAAACCCATGGATAACCCATTTTTACTTCAAAGTAATCTGGTAGTTATGTTATTTTAAATATATCACAGGATATATTTTTAAAAGATAAACAGGGTATTTAATGTGAAAAATGCATAATCAGACTTAAGACCTGTTCTAAAACATTTTAATTTTGTGTATGTGAAAATGTTAAAAATTGTTTCATTTCTATATTTCCTCAAGAAAATATGCCAGATAACCAATGGGCCCTATTCAAAACAGTGATTTTAAGAAAAAGCTTTCACACATTTTTGTAGTGGTTATGACTAATTTCATTTCAAAAAAATCAGGGGGCGCCTGGGTGGCTCAGTTGGTTAAGCGTCTACCTTTGCCTCAGGTCATGATCCCAGCATCCTGGGATCGAGCCCTGCATCGGGCTCTGTGCTCAGCAGGGAGCCTGCTTCTCCCTCCCCACTGCCTGCCTGTCTGCCTACTTGAGCTCTCTCTCTCCCTCTGTCAAATAAATAAATAAAATGTTTAAAAAACAAAAACAAAATAATCAGAAATTACCTTCTGGGACCTATGGACATCAAAAGAAGTTGAGGTCCTAAGCAAGGAACCTCTGGCAAGTCAATGAACAATTCTGAGCCCCCATTTTCTCCTCTATTTAGTGTCTAATAAGGTGATAGGCATGTGGCCAGTGCCTAATCAATGTTTGTTGAATAAACACGTGAATGAATGAGCAAATAAAGAAATTGGGGTCAGCATAGTCTAGATTCATGATTTCTTCAAGCTGGGACCCTGGAGTCAATTGAATATAGTTCCTGAAAGAACTCACACTCAACCAGGGAGCGCATAACTTCACTTGGGTGGAATGGTTGGCATCTGGAAAGCTTTGTGGAGGAGTTTACACTTAACCAGATGGAGGGAAGACTTCCAAGGTAGAAGACAGAGTAGAGAGCTATAGAATGCAAGGCACTGGAACCGCTAACAGGTGAGGTCCTAGCAGAAGAGCAGGGGATTTCCACTAGAGTAGGAAGCAGGGACCGGGTCATGAGGGGCCTCAGGAATTTACACTGAAGTCCAAGGTGTCACTAAAAGTTTGAGGCAAGGGAATGGCATAGTCAGACTTGCTTGTTGGAAAAACCCTTAGAGCAAGGAAATGAATCCTGGTGAAGACAGGGTGGCTGGGAGCATCTTCAAAGACTGTGGCAGGAGGTATCCAGGCAGAGAGACGGTGAGGACTTGCTGTAGACTGGGATTCAGGTCATGAAGAGGAGAGGACAGATGTGGGGGAAAATATGAATACTGAGTTAGCAGGACATGGTGACCAATTTTACAAGGGGATGAAGGAGGAGAAAGTCAAGGACTCCCAGGCATCAGATCTGGACGAAGGGTAGGTAATAATGCCATTAACCAAGACTGAAAAACAGGTGAAGGGTTAGTGAGGCAGGATGGGAAGAGATGAATTAAGGTTTTTCGGAGTCCAGGAGGCAGCTGGGTATGTGCTCTGGAGTAAGACAACGTTATACAAAGGACACGGATTGGGAATCAAAGGTGACATAGAAAAGTGTGAGTTTTATTTTTAACATCAAGAATGCCTCAGAGCAGTGGTTCCTGGATCACCTGGGGTACTTGCTGAAATTCTGGTTCCTGTCTGCCCCCCACCCCCACCCAAGGATCTGAAAGGTCTGGAGTAGGACCCAAGAGTCTGTGGTTGTTGTTGTTTTGTTTTGTTTTTAAGATTTATTTATTTATTTATTTGAGAGAGAGTGTGTGCATGGTAGGGAGGGGCAGGGGGAGAGGGAGAGAGAGAATCTCAAGCCAACTCCCCACTGAACGTGGAGCCCAACGCAGGGCTCGATCTCATGACCCTGAGATCACGACCCGAGCCAAAACCAAGAATCTGACACTTAACTGACTGAGCCACCAGGTACCCCTAAAAGTCTGTGTTTTTAATGAGAGACTGAGGCAGTGACCCTTGGACCCATTTTAGGAAACTCCACCTAGGGGTACCCTGCCAGTATTAGACCACCAAGGTGGAAATGGGACTGCCATGATTTATAGGTTGTTACTTACTTGGGCTGAGAGGGGGAGGGTCTCTGCTCTCTGTGAGATCAGAGGAGGAAGGTTTTCCTCTGGGTTTAAAGTGGTGATGGCCCGGAAGCTTTAAAGAGCATGTGTGGGGGCGCCTGGGTGGCTCAGTCGTTGGGTGTCTGCCTTTGGCTCAAGTCATGGTCCCAGGGCCCTGGGATAGAGCCCCGCATCGGGCTCCCTGCTCTGTGGGAAGCCTGCTTCTCCCTCTCCCACTCCCCCTGCTGGTGTTCCCTCTCTTGCTGTGTGTCTCTCTCTCTCAGATAAATAAATAAAATCTTTAAAAAAAAATAAAGAGCATGTGTGGTTCTAGTACTGTAAAGGAGTCCAATATGAAAAGTACATCAATGGCCAAAGGAAGAGTGATAAACTGAGCCGGGACAGAGAGCAGAAGCCCAGTCCTACAGGGTCTGCCATGCTCTGCTGAGAAGTCTGGACTCCACTTTGAGAGCAGAGCAGTCTTTAAAGAAAGGACATCAAGTAGAGGAATGACAAGGTCTTATCTATATACTCCTCACCTCAGAGTGATTTCTTTGTTAGCACAGCAGTTAGAAATAATGAAACCGAGAATAAGCAGCATTTCTGAGACTTAAACAAAGTTGTTTTAAGCCAGTCTTTTTCTATCTCTTCATACTGACATTCCAATTTTTTTTCCTCTCTGATTTTATTAGCAAATGCCCTCGTGAGTAATGTTTCGAGGATAACGTTGATGATACAGAGTATTGTTTCCCCATTCAAACAAGAAGCAACAGACCTTACATTAGCATCCTGAAGACTGGATTTCTTACTGATATTTACAAACGTTGATTCCTCTTTTCCAACCTGTTAAAGAAAACAGGCCGGTTAGTCAAAACTGAATTATTTTGGTGAGCAAAAAAATGTTTTCAAGTCTCCAACATTCAAAGGATTACAGAAATGTGAAGGTAGCTCAGAGAGGTGGTTCACTAAGTACTCAGTCAATGACAAATTTTCTCCGGTGTTTATATAAGTTAAGAAAAAAAAATGTTTTCATGAGTCATTCCCCATTATGGGGATTAACACTTAATCATTCAAATGTAATCAGCACTTGCATTCATACTTTTATTGAGCACCTGCTATGTGCCAACTCATACTTGAGTGAGAAAGGGAGAGTGTGGGAAAAGCCAAACCCACAGTTTAATCCCCCACCTGACATTGCTGATCAGGAATAATAATCAGCTCTATGCTCACATACCACTTACAGCTTACAAAGGAATTTAGAATCTGTCTTTTCATATCAGTGTAACAAGCCCGGGAGGAATTATGTCATATGATTTTCATGATTTTGATAGAAGCCTTGTCCTCCCTCCAGTGAGTCCCACAGAGAATGGTGGGGGAGGAAGGGACACCCACTCAGCCAGGGAGGCCAGCTGAATGTACGCTGGAGGTCAGAGCAGGAGTCTGTGGCTTTCAACCCATCAGCAGTGCCCCAGTGAATAACTGTACGCCAGTTAATAACTCCGGGTGTTGAAATCTCTGTTCACATAGCAGGTATGGCTCCCGTCTCCTGGCTGGACCCTGCCGGACACGGTATCTCGGGCCTAGAGGGCCTCCTTCTCCGCTATGGCAGGAAGGAACTCCTGTGGCGTGAAATCAAAGGAAGGCACCAGCTCCACGGACCTGGGCACTCACTCGCGATGCGTTCTCCAGCTGGGCTTTCAAAATGTTACACTTCACGTGGTCGGCTATGGGGGAAGGCAAAAGAGGGGTCTGAAGAGTCTTCTCGGAAACTTTTTTTTCTTCAGCCTGTGACAAACCCAAAACACACGCAGCCGATTGTCAACAAAGAGGAAAGAAAACAGCTACATTAACCTTTCCCATCAACCGTAACTGCAAATGACACTCAGTCGTAAACACCTACACAAGTGTGTCCCCCAACTCCTTATACGCGCGCCCCTGCTTTTAGTGTTTGCAAAGGATCCACAAGCACATCCTCGCATCCTCGTGTATCAGGGAGAGGAGACGGGGTGAAGGGTCAAAGAGAAATGGCTCTTCCAGTTAGGGGCGGCTCCGGGACCCAAGCTTCGAGTTTTCCGTCCCCTAGTGCAGTGCGGTTTCCCCCCATAACTGCCACCTCTCACACAGAGAGATTCAATCCTGTGACTTGCTGGGGAAAAAGTGAAAAATAGGCACTGGTATTTTTACAATAAATCTTGCTGAAGTTTGTGAAACTTGTCTCTATGCCACCTCATTACAGAGTGTCTCAGATATCGGTAATTTGATACCCTACCTTCATTGTTCTGCCATTTCCTAGGTACTCACTAAACATGTACCTATAATTTATTTTTAAAGATTTTATTTTTAAGTAATCCCTACATCCAACATGGGGCTCGAACCCACAACCTTGATCTGAGCCAGCCAGGCGCCCCAACATGTACCTATCACTTACATGATCCAGTTAAGGTGGATTACCTGGGGACTACCTATTTTCAGTGTGTCCTACACACTAATATCTTTGAAATCATAGGCTTCATGGCTATTTATTAGAATAGACATTATGATAATTACATAACTATGAAAAAATACTCATCTATGTGTATAACCTGAAATCATCTCTGATGGTACACGCACCAAACTGCAAATAAAGTCTTAATGTGAGCCATGCCTATGGTGGTCAGCGCATATCCCAGCGCTGACGTGGTGCTTGGCACACAGCAGGTGCTCAATAAACACCTACTAAAGAAGATGATAATGATGTATGGCTAAAGAGATGTGTTTAATAAGAAAGGTATAAGACCTTACGACTGCTAAAAGTCCCAATAGCAGGACTTGAGGCAGCATGTTGGCTACAGGTTACAGGGCAAGAACAAAATGTTCTAAAGCTCCAAAATGAATCCGATTTGCTAATTCAAAAGTCCAACTGAGCACCTTGGTACACATAGCAGGAGTGTTATGAAAGTGCTAGAGGAAGTAGAGGGCAATTGGCTGGTTGACACTATTTAATAAAGAAAAGAGAGCACAGAATGCAGTTTCCCAGCAGGACCTCCAAATGCATCAAGGAGCCCTTGGTTGATTGAGTAGAATGAAGCCATTTCATGTAACAGCAAGATAAGCAGGGACAGAAGACCTGGATTTTAATCTCAGCTCTTGCCTTGTCTGGCACCATAAAACAAAAATGATGAGGATGGTGATGATGAACAGAAAAATAATTCCAGTCCCTCACATTTACTGAGAGCTTGTTGTGGGCGAAGCACATTTCATTGGTTCCTCCCATTTGAAGGCAGATACTATCACCATCCCCGTTTTATAGATGAGGAAAACAAAGCAGAGAGATGGTAAGTCACTGGCCCAAGGTCACACAGAAAGGATGCAGAAGAGCCCCGAATCACACTCAGGATCGGGTGCCTCCAAGATCTTGACCGCTCAGCCATACTGGATCCCCTTAACCTCCCTGAGTCTCAGTTTCTTCCTTCATAAGATTACTGTGATGAGCAAATGAGAAAAAAAAAATAAAAAGATATGAACGGCACTCTTACATTAGATTCTTTGGTTAGAAAAGAAAACACAACTGAAAAAGAGCATCAGACATGAGGGCACTAATGATCCTAAGCCATCGAATTGGGTGGAATCATTATCCTAAAAGACATGGAATGCCCCCAACTTCCAAAACAAATAAGTAACTCATTTATTTTGAAAGATGAGCTTGGTAGTATAGCTCTAGGATAATTTATCTTGTGTTTGTAAATCCTGCCACATGAAGCTAAATGTTTAACATCAGCATGGGTGTTTTCACTGGTGTGTGAAGAGTTAATTTTTAAATTAGATTTAATTTTCTGTAATGATATGCTGGAATATAAGAATTAAATTGGTTCCAAAGCCCACTTGGGGTTTTTGACAATTGCTTAAGGGGATATAGTTATACTGACACTAATGACCGAAGATCTATTTAAAAAAAAAAAAAAATGAATGCTGCTAAAATAAGAAAAGAATGAGAATTCAGCATTGGTTTTCCTTTTGAATTTAGTCCTTTAAAACTGCTTTTTTTGGGATATAAAATCAAAGATGGCTTGTTCCTGGTCTACGTGATGAAGCAGGAGCTACTCTATGAATGGACGCAGGTGAAGACCAATATAAACTTTGGGAAATTTGACTATCATTCTATGCATAGGTTTGCATCAAAGGCATCTCTAGGAGATAAACATCTGGATTACAACGAGTCCATCATTCCAGCCTGAAAGATGGTTCCAAGAACTGTGCTTTCTCTCTTTTGCGTGACCACGCGTTGTGTTTTGCATTCAATCTGAATGGTGAAAGATGCCTTATCATTCAATATTGAAATACAGATTTACAACATACACGTGAATGACAATCGGGCTTTGAGATGATTATAGCTGGAAACAGTCCGTCTGTTTGGGGGAAGTGGTTTGGGGATAAAGAAAGGATCGGATGCACTTTTTACAACATTGTTTACACATTCGAAATCTGGTGAGATTTAAATCCCTGTGATAATTTCGGGTACAACTTTGGACCTGGGCAATGAAAATGTCTTCTCACCATCAGATCGAGAACAGGAGCTTATCCAAACTTTGAAGAATCAGAGGATTCTCGATCCGTGAGACTGGAAAAATCCTTGAAAGCATTGAAGCCATTGGTCGCCAACTGTGGGGTCATGACACGTTGGGAGGTCCATGGCACAGAATGTGTGATTAAGGACAGAGTCATAGTGTGAAGTAACGTTCTTTGCCTCTATGTTAGGACAAACTCAAGATTATCGGACATCACTTTAGCCCACTTGCTCCCTGATGCATTTCTTCAAGTGGAAGGAGAGAAAAAAGGGCTCCAAGGAAAATGTGCAGCAAAGCACAGTTGTCTCAGATATACCTTAACCCAGAGCAAGCCACTCCTGCTGCCGGCCCACCAATATTCATGGCAACTACAGATTACACAGAGCTTGTGAGCCGTCTGTGGCTCGCTATCTGCTGTTTCGCCTCACAAAGTATGTTTGGATTCGGCCAAACTCTGGGTAAGTCTCTTCAAACCATTTATGGTATGGATTGCAGAAAACAAGTTTGAAAACGAAGAGACTAAGAGAAAGAAGACCATGCAGGGGGCACATGATATATTGGGTTGGTTCCCCAGCACCTTGGATAGGCCTGCTCACTAAGCACCCGTTGGCTGAGTGAATGTCGACGCCATCCTACGGGAGGGATTCTTTGCAGCTGGCCATCAGGGAGGGTGGTAGAGAAGAAAAAGCAGGTGAGCGGGCCCCTGACGGTGTCAAAGGGACCTGAGGCTGCCCCTTGGGGGAATGGAAGGAAATGAGAGTCTTGTGAGAAATCCTGGAAGTCTAGCCTAGGCTGGAGGGTTGGCTATGGTGGAGGAATAACAGCCCAGTGCGGGTAAGAAGGGCGGGGGGGGGGGGGGCTTCTCAGGCCAGATTTTCCAAATTCTTCCTATTCCCTCTTATAAAGGGAGGGTGAAGCAAAGAAGCATCAGAGTGGAAGAAATGATCCACGAATGAAAAAGACTACTGCTTTGGGGATTTAAAAAATTAAATTATGCGTAAAACACTGGTTCCCAATTAAGAGTGCTTTTGCCCTTTAGGGGATATTTGTGGAAATGTCTAGAGATGAAGTTGGTTGTCACACCTGGATGGGGGTGCTCCTGGAGCTAGCGGGTGAAACCCAGGGATGTTGTCACACATCCAGCAACGCACAGGACCAGCTCCTCCACAACAAGCACAGCCCAAAATATCCGTAGTGCTGAAGTCAAGAAAGCCTGGTGTACAAAATGGAGAGGCCTGCTGGAGTGCAGAGAGTACTGGGCCGGGAGTCAGGGGACCCAGGATTCAGCCCCTGCTGTGTGACCTCGAGAAAATAATTTCCCTTCCTCTGAGCTCAGATGGTAAGCTGAACCAAATGGTACACTGAATCCAGCCCTGACATTCTACAGTTCGAAGATAAAATTTAGCTTTCATAAGGCTGCTCATTTGGATTATAAGAACAGGTCTAGGCAAAGGAAAGCTTTGCTCCAGCCCTTTTTCTCTCTTCTTCCCCCCTGCCTTCAATCCCTCCCTTCTTTACATCAGCAAACAGTTACTGAACATCTACTATGTGCCAGGCATTGTCAGAGAGAGAGAGGGTGCTATGGACTGAATTGTCCCCCCACCGCATTCATATGTTGAAGCCCCACTCCACATAGGATGGTATTTGGAGATGGGGCCCTTGGGAAGTGAACAGATTTAGATGATGTCATGGAATGGGGCCCTCATGATCAGATTAGTGGCTTTATAAGAAGAGGAAGAGACAGGGGATCAGTCGGTAGAGTATGCAACTCTTGATCTCAGGGTTGTGAGTTTGAGCCCCACATTGGGTATAGAGATTACTTACAAATAAAATCTTAAAAAAAAAAAAAAAGAAGAAGAAGAAGAGAAAGAGAGAAAGACTGAGCTCTCTCTGCAGGTAAGGACACAGCAAGAAGGCAACCATATGCAAGTTAGGAAGAGAGCCCTTACCAGGGAACCAAACTGGCAGACACCTTGATCTTGGCCTGCCAGCCTCCAGAACAGTGAAAAATAAATATCTATTGTTTAAGGCACCCTGTCTATGGTATTTTGTTATAGCAGCCTGAGCAGACCAATACAGATGGGTAAGAAATGGAAAGAGGTAAATGGGGCTACCTCCTCATCGAGCTTTAGGTCTAGAAGGAGGGAGAGATCACTAACAGATTCAGCCTGTTAGACTCAGCACCGAGGGCAATTCCTAGTGATATAAATCAGCCAGAAAGAATATAAGTACATTTCTGCTCTTAAGAGACTGAGCAGAAATGTCAGGAAAAATTTAATAGAAATTCCTCCAAGACAAAGGCATATAATCTAGGAGGCAGCCCAGGGGAATAACCAGAGGTTTGACGTGAGCCACAGGTCCATGCTCATCACCCAGCCCTGGTCCTCGGCACCTTATTTATGTTGATGTGCAGAGCAGGCCAGGGTCCGGCAGCTTTCACCGTCTCCAGTTCCAGCTTCTTTAGATGGGCGGCAGCTTCGCTGAACAGGGCAGGCGGTCCTGGACTCAGTTCTACAAGTAGCCAGGGGGGAACGAATAAGGAAAGACAGACGTGATAAAAGATGCTTACCAGAGCCTGATCCCCAGCACCCTTCTGTCTGCCTTCTCCCCGCCCCCACCCCTGAAATCCCTAGAATATGCACCAGCTGTTGGGCTGTGAGAACAGCTAAGATCAAGGCTTCAAAGTCTAACTCCCCCATGGATGAGCTGTGTGGCCTTGGGCAAGTCACTCTATCTCTGAGCCTCTGAGCCATTTTAAAATGAAAATGAAACTACTTACCTGCAGGGTTGCTGTAAGGATTAGGGAAGGTTATTTACATACAAATGCATTATTAATGGAAAAACACTATGCAAATTAGAAAGATGCGTGTTCAGGCTAACAGGCATACGGAGGTGCCCTTGAAAACCATTTTATGTTTCTAAAACTAAATTCACTGACTTTGATTTCTGTACTATCTTGGATTACTTTGCCATCACTCCTTCCACTGGCTGGTATTTACCAATTAATACAGTGAAATATTCATTAATTATTAAATAGTCATTACATATTAAAGCTTGAGCCAAGTTATCGTTCGCAATTGAGATTTGGGCAGCTGGAATAAAAAGACAGATGAGGCAAATTCTAGTCTAGTGGTAGAGACAGAGACTCGTGCAGATATTAAAGCTTACTTAATTGCCACAGAGGCAAAAGGGAAGGCACTCCAAAGCCAGGAATCAGAAAGGCGTGTTAGAGAGTTTCACCGATGACAATATTTGAGTTGGTTCCTGAAGAAATGTGTGGGAGTTCACTAGGGTGGAGGAAAGCATCCCAGGCAGAGGGAACAGCAGGTGCAAAGGGCAGCACTAGGAACACAGCTCAGTAATTGGTGAGCGGAGAGGGGTTTCGTGTGTCTAGAGTGTAGTGAGGAGTCAGGGCAGTCTGGAGACCTTGGCAGGGGCCAGGCCGGGAAGGTCTCAGAAGTGTGGGTTTTATCTCAGGACAGTGAAATACCACTGAAAGGGCTTAAGGCATTTCGTCAGAGCTCTCTGGTCAAAGGTCTCACTTTGGCATCTACAAGATGGAGATGGTGTTGGAGGAGGTACCCCTTAGGGGGCTATTACAGTTATCTGGATACAAGAAGATGAGACATGGCCTAGCAGGGCAGTGTGCATAGTCAAGGGGATAGAGTTCTGATTCATCAACACCACGGGAACGATGAATTTCCATTTCCGACTCAGCCAACCCAGAATGGTTCCCTGTGGTCTACAGCTAAAGGCTCGTCAGCTCACCCTTTCATCACTGCACAGACTCATGAAATGTCAGAGCTGGAAGATTCTTTGGCCATCAACTAGACACCCTCTACCCCATTTCATAGATGAGAAAACCAAAGGTCCAAGAGGGAACATGGCTCAAGAGAAATTCTGAAGACCAGAATCGAAGTGTCTTGACTCCTGCCTCTAGCTCGGTGCTTTTGCACATCGTATGTGGAAAAAGAACCAGTTCTTCCCCCTCTGGTGTGTCACAGATCAATTCTTTGGTAAAGCATAATAAAAGGGAGTTTCTAGAAAAACGAAATAATAGACATACCAGATCCAAGCCCATTTTTTATTGGTTTTAATGAATATAAAATCACTCTATCCTATTGCTAAAAAATGTTTCTAAGTTCCTACTCTCCAGGGGCGCCTGGGTGGCTCAGTTGGTTAAGTGACTGTCTTGGGCTCAGGTCATGATCCCAGGGTCCTGGGATTGAGCCCCGCATCAGGCCCCGCATCGGGCTCCCTGCTCAACAGGGGGCCTGTTTCTCCCTCTCCCTCTACTGCTCTCCTGCTCCCTCTATGCCAAATAAGTGCCTGCTCTCCATTTCCACACCTTCTCTTGCTGGGATCTGAAACAGGGTACACTGGTCCTCCCCGACATCACCTTGCTCTCAGAAGAGGGATCAGAAATGGGACAGAATAGGTTTTCCTGTAATTCGGAAAAGTAGAGATTCTAGCCTCCCGGCTCCCCTCCTCTTTCTATTACTTGAGCCAGTGGAAGTAGGAACTGCTAGGGAATGAGGTGGAGAGAGAATTGCCACTCTGGAATTAAATCGGAGTTTCCTGGGAAAGCTCCAGCTGAAATGCACAAGGCTCTTGTCTGCTCTAGCCTGGACCTGGTAACCCAGCGCTGACTTTACTTTTACGTGCTGCACAGAAAAGGTCTTCCTCAAGACAGGGGAAGCCGTCCACGCCCTGCAGCATCCCTCCCTCCCACCCTGCCCTCTCCACCCCTACTCACTTGTCAGGGATTTACTGCTGGAGTTTGGAGACCTGGAAGGCCCCTCCTTGTTCTCCAGAGTCAGCGAGAGGCCATAGTTTGGGTGGTGCTGGTGCTGGTGCTGGTGGTGGTGCTGGTGGTGGTGGTGCCTGGCTGAGGCGCGGGTAGGGCCCCCGTTCTCCTCGATGCCGAAAGGCAGCCGGTCTGAGCTGCTGAGCCCTGGGGAAGGGAGCGGGTAGCTGTGGAGGGTGTCAAAGTCAGGATTTAGAAAAGTCAAGTGTCTTGATATTCCTGTGTGTACTTTAAGAAGATGTTCTCTGACAATTAAAAACCAAGAGAAATCGGTTCAACAGACAGATCCGCGGGGTCATTGCAAAACAGGACCGAAGGGCAACACGGTGCTCAAGGAAAAGGCAGAAAGGGGAAATTTGTATATATCAGAGACCTGAAACCCTAAGGAATTCTTACTCTGCAGTTAAGTAACTTCCGTTCAAGAAAAGACATCCCTTAAATGGGAGGAGGAAATAAAAAGCAATACTAGCAAATAATTGCAAGCCATCCCATGACAAGATCGTGACCCAGAGAGAAGTCTTGGAGTCACTTTCTTTTGCTCTCAGTCACCCCGCCGCACAGGAAACACCTGCTAAGGGTACTGCTATGATAGCTTTAATTCCAATTGTTCCCTCTGTTTTTACGAAAACTGCCCTTTTGGAAGCCCATGTCATCTCCCGTTGAGACTCCTAACTGTTCTTCCCGCCTCCACGCTCTCCTTCTGCCCACTGCCCACAAATCGGCAGCCAGCGTGCTCTTCCTGTCCACCCTGGCTGCCTCCTGGAGACTTCGCTTCACTCGGGACGGTCTTGCATTGCGCACGTATGTGTGTGAGGATGTGGAATAAGGGGTGACTTTGGCTTCTGAGGGTCACAGCCCAGCCTCACCCCTCCAAAAGGAGCTCCCCCATGCAGCCAGTAATGGGGGCAACAAAAAGTGAGCTGAGTTGAAGTTGAAAAGCCTGGGTTCCTGTCTTAGTTCTGCCCCAACCTTGTGCAGGAACCTTGGACAGTTGCTCTGGGCTTCAGTTTCCTCCTCTGCAACAAGAGCTGGGCCAGGTGACTCTGGGTGCATTTCCAGGTCTGAAAAATCCTTTCTTCCAACTATTTATCTGGTACTTGCTCTCTCCCAAGTAGTGTACTAGCTATTTTACATAAAACATCCAATTTTATCTATGTAGAGACCTCTGCTTGGTACACAGTAGGTACTCCATACATTTTTGAAGAAAGGAAGGAAAAGAGGGAGGATGGGAAGGAAGGAGGAAGGGCTGATGAAGCTGTGGATCTGGGATTTGACAACAAAGCCTGCTGGCATTTTTTTCCTGTCTCTCATATATGTTGAAAACAATATCTGTCCTAAGGAGGCACAGAGACTGGGGTCTCATAAGAGAGAAAATGCCCTTTAGCCTAGGAGGCCTGGAGGGGCTGCCCAATTTAGGGCTCATCTTGAATTACCCTGAATGCGAGAATGAATACCCAAGAGGAAAGATGTCCTATAGCAGAGATCTGATGTACATTTAGGGCTGGAGGTAGAGTTGGAAAGCTTTGAGTAAGACCTTCTGAGGAATGGCAGATACTCACCATCTCCTATGCCAGCTTCAAGTGATTCTCACCCTTTGCTTGGAAAGCAAGATTGAGAAGGATTCTGAGGTTGTGCCCAGCTCAGGAGGAAAGAGTGCTGTGATTGATTAGTGATGTCTGCCACGGACTTGGACTAGAGCATTGGTATCAGGTACTCGTCTTTCCAAGTTTAAAAATGTGTGATTTTTTATTTCAAGGACACCCAGAGTGAAAAGTTAAACAGGGAAATAAATATATATGCAGGGAGTGATAAATTGCATTTAATAACATGTCAAATAAAATATGCATGTGTGATTTTCCTTTCACAGCTACTTATGGGGAAGACTAAGCAAGACAAATGGGAAGAGAAATAGATGAGAGTCAAAGAAGCAGCCTGAATCATGTCAGGGTAAGGGTCTCTAGAAAAGCAAAGGTTTCTAAGCCGTAGTGGGAGGACCTGGGAGATCCCTCAGCTCCTCCACGGGAGGGACCACCCTCCCAGAGACCCTAATTCATGGAGTTTTGTAGGGTTGTGGGTCTGTTAAGGAAACCACTGCTCCTGGCTTCATAGCTTCATGGATTCTTCCCTGCAGAACCCCAGGAAGGGCCGTTCATATCAACTATGATATAAAGGGCATCCACTAGAGTTGTGCATCTGCCCTCTTCCCAGGGACCGCAGAGAAGGTCAAGCCCACCCAGAGGGTCCAGCAGCACTCAGCAGCCCCAGAACCTTGGGACCAGTGCTTAAAGTTCAGTAAATGAGGGGCGCCTGGGTGGCTCAGTTGTTAAGCGTCTGCCTTCGGCTCAGGTCATGATCCCAGGGTCCCAGGACCGAGCCCCGCATCGGGCTCCCTGCTCAGTGGGAAGCCTGCTTCTCCCTCTCCCACTCCCCCTGCTTGTGTTCCTTCTCTCGCTGTGTCTCTCTCTGTCAAATAAATAAATCAAATCTTAAAAAAAAAAAAGTTCAGTAAATGAGACCAGCTCTGTGCTCATGGTCAAGAGAGGCTGAGGTTCATGAGCTTCTGGCATTCTGGAAAGAAGGTCACAAGTCCTGGTTTTCAGAGGGTGACAGAGGAGAGCTATGTAGGTTTTAGCCTCTGCTTCCATGGGCCAGCAGCTGAGAAGAAATCTGGTGCAGAAGAAGAGGGCTGCCTGTGTGCCCAGCACTATGCAAGGCACTTTAGTATTTAACTTTTGCAGTTACCCTGCCTGGAAACTGCTGATGCCTTCTGTCACTGGGGCTTGGGGAAGGGGGACAACATGCCCTGTTAGTAAACATGAGTGAGAAATTGCATCAGATCTAATTTCTTCTCTTCCCTTTTTTCAGGGGAAGCCCCCACTCTCATTCTACTTCCAACCCTAAGAAGTTAGTACTCTATTGGTGGGGGCTCTGTCATACAGGACTTTTTTGACAATATTAGGGGTGGGCATAGCTCTGCAGACACGGGGAGGGTGGGGGACTCTTACGGCCCTGCCTAATCCCACCAGAGCCACTCCCCTCTGTGACCGTGGGACCCCCGCATGCTCAATCAAAATGTGTTGCATACTGAATAATGGGATAATTATTTAATATGTTATAATATTATAATAATATCAATAACATTCATTATTATGGTATTATAGTAATTAGTATAATAATAATATTACTATACCATTACTTATTAAATATTATAATTGGCATAATAATGGTATAATTATTCAGAATAATCCTCCAGAATCCACTGCCAGAACTGTGACCAGGGCAGGGCAGGAATTGGGGAGGGTCTTGAGCTGGAACACAGAATTCATGGGGCTTTCTCTCAAAAATAAGGCCAGGAATGATGAGGGTGCTCTCAGAAGCCAACGGTACCATACACTCTACAGCTCAGCCAAGTTCTGGGTGACACGGGCTTCTGAGGGCAGCTCTGGGGATATAATCCTGGATAGAAAATCACAGAATTATAGAAATGGAGACCCTCCATTTGGTGGTTTTATACCCCAGACGAATATTAAAATCACCAGGGGAACTCCCACATACTGCTGGTGGGAATGCAAAATGGTACAGTTGCTTTGGGAAAACACCTGGCAGTTCCTCAAAAAGGTTAAATACAGAGTTACCATAGGACCCAGCAATTCCACTCCTAGGGATATACCCAAGAGAAATGAAAACATGTCCACACAAAAACCTGCCCATGAATATTCGTAGCAGCATTAATCATAACGGCCAAAAGGGAGAAACCACCTAAATGTCCACCAACTGATGAATGGATAAATAAAACGTGGTATAGCCATACAGTGACATATTATTCAGGCATGAGTTGCGACGAAATATTAATCCCTGCTAGGACTTAAAGGAACTGTGAGAAGCATCATGCTGAGTGAAAGAAGCCAGACACAAAAGGCCACATGTTGCATGATTCCATCTATATGAAATGTTCAGAATAGTCAAGACCAGAGAGACAGAAAGTAGATTCGTGATTGCCTAGGCCTGGGGAGGATGCGGGGAAACAGCAAGGGACTGCTAATGACACAGGGTTTCTTTAGGGGCGGCGGAAAGGTTCTAAAATTAGATTGTAGTGATGGCTGTACAACTTTGTGGAAATGCTATAAACCATCGAACTGTACAATTTAAATTGGTGAAGTGTATGATACTAACTTACACCTTTATAAAATTGATTTTAAAAAAAATCACCAGGGAAGATTTTGAAAAATATCCGTGTCTAGCCCCTGCCGCAGACCAGTGACGTCACCATCGATCTCTGAGTCCAGTGGGCAGCCGGAGCTGAGCACCACTGCCCTAAGTCCAGCCTCTCCATTTTGCAGATGGGGACGTGGGGCTCACTGGGGGAATGAGGTGACCGGGTCATACCGTGGCTAACTGGCTGAGCCTGGGACACCATCCAGGACTACCGCCTCTCTGCTTGCTGCCCATCTGCTACATGTTCCCATCTGTCTTGGCTTCTATTTCAGGCAGCAAATGCACTCATCGGGAAAATCCTAAGACCTCCTCGGAACCTCACTGCCTGAGACATCCTTGTGTACACATCTTGCCCTCCCCACGACACAGTGAGCTCTGGAGGCACAGAGACGGTTTAGGTCACGTGTTTTCGTACCCTCCACTGTGCTAAACACACAGCAGGTGTTCAACCAATACTGGTCAGATTGAAAAGAAAATTAGGTATCAATGCACTCAATAAATATTTCAGTGTCAACTCTTGTGCCCGCCACGGTGGTAGGCACGAGACTGAGAAGACAAGTGAGAGGCTGTCCTTGCCCGCAAGGCCCTCACTGCTGAGTAACAAGTCCAAGGCAGTGTGGCAGGCGCTTTGATAAGGCTTACGGGAGGAGGGGCAGCTCGTGTAGCCTGGGGAAGAGCCAACAGGGAAGAAGAGCTTATGTGCATATTGTAAGGGGAAGTTCTCACTTTTTGTTCTGAAATGAAGAGCCAGTTGTCCCAACATCACCAAGGGAGTAATTCATCCTTGTCCCACTAACCTGAAAGGCCATTTTCTGCATGTGCCAGTCATTTTTCCAAGAGCTCTCAGATCTCTGCTCTGCTCTGCCCTGACCTGCTGTGTTTCCAAGGAAATACATTTACCAGGCTCCCGGCCCTTTGGCTTTCATGTAGGCTTGGCCAGTGGGAGCCACTGGCAGAGCCTGGAAGGTGGGAAAAGGAGAGAAGTCAAGGTGTTTCTTCCCCATCCCTTTCTGCCTCAGGTGGTGTTTCCAGCAGGAGCTGTGAGTGCTCTGTGGCCCCAGCACCTGGGCATTGGAACCCTGCCACCTCCCTTTGTCCCTCTGTCTCTCCAGCTCTAGTTCTAGTGGTGCTAATCTCTGGGTTGCTTCACTGTTCCAATTTAGCTTCCTAGTTCTTCATCCCTTCGGTAACCAATTCCCTGTACGAAATTCCCTCTGTAAGAAATGTCTCACTGGGTCTCAGTTCTCCTGATTGCCGGTGACTGATACACGATATCCACCGTGGGTGCTAGGTAGTTTTCCCGTAAACACCTTTGCCATATACATCTCTGCTGCGAGAATTTTCATCCCATTTTCACTGCATATCTAATTGGCTGTAAGAGAATTCTGCTGTAAAATATGAAACAACTGGCTGACAGTTTGGTTTCATTTCTCCATTGGCAAAGTTCCCATTTTTCCATCAGATAAATCTTAGCTAGCCCTCATAATGGCCTATACAGAGATGGGTAGATGTGGTGGTCTTAAATTACTGGATGATAACTACATGTATCAACTTGATAGAAAATATGGTGATAAAACTTACTGGAAGTGTGAAAGAAGACAGTGTAAAGCCAGACCCCATGCTATACTGTGCTAGAAAATAACACATCAGTTGCAATGTTATTAACAAAGCTCAGTTACAAATGCATCACAGCCTCAGCGTTTCTTCCACTTTTCCCATAGAACTTTGGAACATTTAGCAACAGTCACGTGACAACATGCCAAGAAGAAACAACAGTGTAGAAGGCTTTTAGGAAACAACACAACGCTCAGCTGTAAATATATATCCTAGCACTTGGAAAATGATACCTCTGTTGATGAAGGAAGAAATCTTAGGGACAAAAGTAAAAGTGCAATGCTGAATGACAAGACGGATCAGTAAGCCAAAAAAAAAATATATATATATATATACACACATATATATAAATATAATACTCTGAACAGAAGACTTTGAAAACAAGCACACAGGTACAACCTACAAAATAAAACCAGTTATTTGCGCAGCGTTGCCATGACTCTATGCTATACATTTTTGGTGTATTCAAATATTTTGTATTTTGCAATAAAGTCTTTTAAATTTTGTTATTCAATTTTTTTTTGTTATTCAATTTTTCATGTTCCACATGTCTTTTTAAATGAATGTCCCTCTTTTATTTATCCATGATTTTATCTTTTAGGGCAAAATTACCTTACAGCCAAGTCGTTACACAGAGAAAATGTTTGCAGTGAAAATGCTTGTGTCAGAGATGCTTATCGTGAAAATACTGGATAATGTATTTATGTCTGTTTCTGGATTTTTCCTATTTTTATTGATCTATTTATCTATTACTCAACCAGCACCAGATTGTCTTAATTACTTCTGTTTTAATATATGCATTTAAAATATCTCACAGGACAAATCCTGTTCCCTTTCCCACATCATTGTTCTTCTTTTGTTCTTTTCTTGACTATTGTTACGCACTTACTCTTTCAGATTATTTTACAACTCAAGTTACTACCAAAAAAATCCCATTGGAATTCTGATTTGGAGCATTAGACATTATGGATTTGAGAGAACATATTTGTAAGGAATAGGAGACTTTTCACCATTTATTCAGATATTTTTAAATGTCCTTCAGTTAGAATTTCTGACTTTTCCACAAAGGTAAACAACATATATTATTAATTTAATTCCTAGGTGTATTTCAGTTTTGTCACAATTGAAAAATAAGATTTCACTTATTATTACATTTCCTCTAATTAATTTTTTACTACTAGATACACAAAATTATTGACAGGATATTTCTGCCCCTGGCCACTTTGCTAACCTCTCTTATCAACTGTAATTCATTTGTATTTTAGATAATCATATAAATTTTGTTTCTTCTTTTCTGGCATTTATTGCTTATTTTGTTTTCTTGGCTTATTGCATTGGTAAGGCCTCCAGAATGAAGCTGAATATTAACAGTCATTCTTATTTCTGAAGTGTGCAAACTATCTAGTGTTTCAACATTAAACTTTGGTTTCCGACACATTCTACTTGACCAGGTTAGAGACAATCCGTTTACTCTCAGCCTACTAAGAATCTCGAAACATTAGCACCACCTATTCTGAGCTAATCCATGCTATTTCTAAGGGAACACTACTTCCTTAACTAAGTGCTTAAAAAAGATTCGTTTTCGATCTCTCCATCCAGCTTATCAGTCCAGTTTTTTTTTAAATTTGTTTTTCAAGAAACTGTAGGACATTTCCCTGTCTATGCTGGCATTTCCCCGAGACTCCAAGGTTTTTTAAAAAGCATTGTGATGCTGACTCAGCGTTGCCATATACAAATTCTCTCATTATTCCCCATGGCCATTTTTCTAAGCCTGAAGGCTTGAACTAATTGCAAAAGAACAAAGTCCTTCCCGACTTTTCTCTCATCTTAGACTTCAGTTTCCTTCTCTTTGTTCTTTTCACCCTCAGCAACTAGTATTGTGCCTGGTTCCCTAATTGAAAAGGAGAAAAGCAAAACAGACTAGAGCAGTGTTTTTTCTGCCCTGTTAACCTCGTATACCATCCTCAGGAATGGCTACCACAGAGTACTTAAAAATAAAATCTTAAAAAGAACGGCTGTCATTAAATTGCTCATCTTTTTGCTCCAACTAAACCACACATCTACGAAAATTAAAAGTCCTTTAAAAAAAAAGGTCTATACCCCTTCATTTTTTATATGTTCCACCTTCCTTCTATTTGTGGATCCCTAAAAGCCTTTCCCCTTCAGATGATCTATGATATATTCCTAGTCCACATGAAAACGATTCCCTCTTAGACCCATCTTCTCTTTGACATGAAGGATTAAACTCTGAGCTCCACTCATGTTGTATTAACAATTTCAAGACATAAGGGTCATTTTTTCCCCAAGGATCTTGCCACTTACACATTTCCAACCTAGTCTTCCTTGCTGACCAGAATTAATGACAGTAATATGGGCGGTGTTTCTTCTGCCTTCCAAATAACTACGTAATCAGGCAGGAAGGCCAAGAAATCAACAGATGTTCTGCTTTCAATGAAATGCCAGTGTCTGGATGGCCAAGAAAGCCCCCACAGGTATTGTGCCAGCTCAGTCTCTCCTAGGAAAACAGAGTGAGTAGCCTCTATCCAGTCCTCTGGCAAGGCATGGCCTGGACTCAGAGACACTCTTTTATCTGTTCATGGCACCTGTCTTAACTCCACAGCAGGGGTCCCTGAGGCAGGAACAGCTTCTAGGCAGCCCAAACAGCACACAACCTCTCTAAACACCTTCTAGAGGAGTCTGGTTGCGGCAAACTGGCTCCTGTTTCACTTTTGGCCTAAGTGGGAACAATTCCACATTCCTAATCGGAGCTAAAGCATCAGGGAGATATCGACAAATATCTCAGCAGAGCTTCCCAACAAATGGACTTTGGGTAGGTTGCAGCTCAAACAGTCTTATCTGCTTACCCCAGTATGCTACACAAATATGTCATTTTCTATGTGTGCCAAGGACAAGAAAAAGTTTCCACTAGTCCATATCCTGTCCATTAGCCTGAACTGTGGCTCTCCAAACCGGGACTCTTAGCAGAATCTCCTCAATTACCGTGCTTTTGCAGCAGATGGTGTCGGCCAGAATCATGCTTCCTGGCTGAACACTGATGCATTAATCATGCTCTCTAAATACTCACAGAGGAAAAAACTCAAAAGCTAATGTTTTTGCTTGCCCAGCACTGTGCCATCTATTAACTTATTTAATCCTCTAACAACCATTTGAAGAAGGGACAGTTATTATTATCCTTATTTTACAGGTGAGGAAATGGTAACAGAGAGCCTACTTAACTTTCTCAGAGTCACACAGGGTAAATGGCAAAGCTGGGATGTGAATCCAGGCAACCTGACTCGAGAGCCCAGTGCTCTCTTAAGCGCTGACTGACTGCCTTGCCAGGTGGATGAAAGGAGCATTACAATGACATTAAAAGAACACTGGACTGGTGGGCACTTAGCTTTGGTTTTGCTACCACTTAACTATGTGACCTCAGGTAACACATTTCACTTATCTGGGCCCCAGACACTGCATTTCTGGACAAATATTTATTACATATTTATATGCCAGGAACTACAGCTCAGTGAAATAATGTGATTTGTGCCATGTCCAACTGAGAGATGAGAGAAGGTGCATTTACTCATCATGGTTTCCAGGATACCTGTCACTTACTTCAATTTTAATTTAGTAGAGACTGAACAGAGTGGGTCATTGGACCAACATATTGCTAAAAGTTCTTATTAAATTCAGTGCAAGCAAGCATACTATTTGGCCGTAAGTAGAGAGTATATTTGAAAAACTGCTTTTTCATAATGGGTTTGAGAAGAAAATTGTCATCAACATATCAGAAATGTGACACATTATGAATGTTAAGTCTGTTAATTAGGGATGATTTCTTACAGTAACTTAGTGGTTTTATTATTATTTTAAGTGACTAGAGAGAAAAGATGAACTGACCTCATTTTCCTCTTGTCTGAAAAGGTCAAAATTATATTTTTTGGCATGGTTTAGATTCCTTTATATAGACTAAGTGACAAATGGGAATTTTCTCAGTTTGTATTTCTTTCAAGCCATCTTCCAAGCAATCAACCTGGAACTAATTCTAGTGTTAGCACAGGTAATGTCTGAGTCCATAAGATTGGTAGCTGTCATTTTGATTAGTTTATTAACTGCCTACAGCCAAAGGCAGCATCTTCTTCAACATCAATTCCTGGTACCTATTATAGTACTTGGCACAGAGACAGTAAATATTTGTTGAATAAATGTTGTAGTGCATTAAATTTTAATTCTCCTTAGGTAATTTATCAAGTGTCTATTCATAAAAGCTTCACTTTGGTCAGGAGCTCCCCAGTGGTTCCTAACATTAAATGGCCTCTGTAAAACTAAAATATTCCACAACTTATGGAGCGATGAGAGCCTTTTCACGTTTCCTGTTGGCTGCATCTCTGTCCTGCGTGAGAGAGTAGGATACGTGCCCCCGTCTTTGAGTCTGGAATTTTCCTTTGGTGAACCTGGTATCAAATGGTTTCAGTGAATGGCCGTAAGTGGGTAAGCAGGCCTTGACAAATTTTCTGCTAGAAAATCCATTTTAACTTAATGTGATTCTTACTAAGTTTATAATGTCTCTGATTGTTGGAGGCATGGAGAAGCTGTGAGGAAGGGCTTTAGAAACTTTGTGGTGAAATCTAGGATTTTAGCAATTCCAGATCAATTTCAGGATCTGAGCCCAAAGAATAAGTATTTCATGGGTTCATTTTTGCACAGAGGCTCATGCTGAAGCGTTTATTCAATCTCTTTCCTGCCTTAAAAAAATATAGTTGTTTTCTTTTACAGCATTCACTTGTAATAAATCTGACAGTGCTCTCTTTCCCTTCTTGGTTTCCTAGGGATTTTTTTTTGGCCTCTCATTTCTGCATTCTGATGCCCACTTTTTGCTTTAAATGAAGATTTTTGTTTTTCAGGTGGTAATGGTATTAACAGACTTGCCCCTCACCACTGCTTTAAATGCATCCCCAAAGAGTATCATATGGGAGGTCTCAGGGAGCAGCAAGACAAAAAAATGATCACCACGAACATGCAGCTACTAGCTGTGCAGAATAACGTCCAAGGACCCAGTCTTTGCACCAGGAAGAGCCATGGCTGACTTGGGCATGAGCTGAGTGTTATTTTTCCACTCTGCAAACACCATCCAACTCACCAGAATGAATGGAATTAAACTATTATTTATTCCAGAATGAAGTTCAAGCTAGACGAAGAAAATGCATGCTCTGTTAAGGGCAGGTTTTAGACACTCTAATTGTACAAGATACCAGTGTGAGCAGGAGATGGAGCTGAACACTGGGTATGTGTTCCTGAGGTGATACAGATGAGGATTCATCTATTTTGGTTTTTGTGTTTTAAAATCTCCTCAAATGATCCTTTCTCTGTTCCACAATTCTTGTAGGTTTTCCAGAAGCTTCTCTTGCAAACATCCTTAGTTAGCCTCTGAGGCTATACACTGGGCGTAATCTTAAGGGCCCGTTTAATTGCCTTGAATATAGATACAGCATCCATTATTCAGCCGTGGAATGAAGCTGACGGAGCCGTAAGCATGGCAACACCTCTTGCTTTTGAGGTTTCCACTGCAGAAAGTGGATGTTTAAGCCATTCACAATTCAGGAGGGGATGATTAGGTAGGTTCTGTGGCTTTCTTACAACACAAGCCTACGGGGATGGTCCTCTAATTATTCTAACCCTGTTTAGCGGACCGCCTGGACTACAGCAGTTTGGGTATTTTAAATTCTGCAGCCTTTCCTCCAATAAAACCGAGGCCAAGTAATGGGATACAGTGGGATTTTAGACCTGATAAATTAGGACTTTAATTGTGACTACAAGTAAATCCTTGCTTCCCTGGTCAGTGCACCAGGGAAATTCACAATGTCTGAGTAGGTATTTAAGAAGCTGGAGTGGAAAGTTCTCCAACAAACTCCCAAACAGGAAAGGAAAGATGGGTGCTAGAAATCAAGTCCTTTACCCTGGCTATTTTGATGCTGTCCGTATTCTTTCTTCGGGTCTCCAGGGCATCGGATCGTGCTGATTGTTACCTGAGCTTCTGGAAATCTGCTTCCAAAAAATGTCTGGTAAATATCAATTCCTCCCATCCTTCCCTTTCTCTGCTATTAAAAAGGCTATGATGACATGATTAGTTTTACTTCATCAGTCTGGTCTTTAATAAAGAGCAGGGCATAAGAGCGGAGGTTCCAGACGGTTCGGAGGAAACAAATAATAAATGGCGTTCAAAAAGATAAGAAAAGATGTACAACCTTGCTTCTAGAGAAATACAATTAAAATGGAAATTCTGATTTTTGCCCATCAGACTAACATAGGTTTAAAAGACTCAGTTAAGGCTACGAGCTTGCTCCCTGTGGGATCAGAGGCCCTGTCAAATCCCTGGTGGGGTGGGAGGCCCAGGCGAGAAAGTGTAATCAGGTAGAATATCTTTAGAGTGAAATTTCGTTAGGCAATGTCCATATTAAATATGCACGTACCTTTTTAGCCAGAGCTCCTATTCCCAGGGAGTTTATCTACAGATGAATTTACTCAAGTGCATAAACGGAACATAGAAGGACAGCAGAAAAATTGTAATTTTCGAGATTTGAGGCAGCCTAAGTGACCATCAATATTGACTGGTTAAGTACATACACATGCTTGTTTATATGTGGACTAGCTCTAGATTGACACGATGAAACGCTAACAATGTTTGCCTCTGGGGAGAATTAGGGACCTAGGGATAAAAAGGTGGAAAGGAAAAGTAAGTTTTAGGTATTTTTGTCTGAGTTTTTACCACCGTATTACCTACGAAAATAAGTGAAAAAGCACAGCAGTTCCCTTTACTACTGACTTTCTACTTAGTCTCCTAATTGTTAAAAGCCTCCTCTGCTTTGTGCAAGATGAAATCCTAAGCTAGACAAGTGGGGAACGGAGCATATGCTGTTTCAATTCTCTCAACTTCTGGGCCCCCATTGTACCCACGGAATGCATTCCCAGTGGTCTCACCAGGTCCCTCTTCCTCCGGTTTTGCTGTCAGCAGATGGGAAAGCATTGTCCACATTCCGCCTGGACAGTTAGCCCCTCGTATTCTCAGACAGAAATATCACCTTTCTATTCGGCGGCAGCCACTGAGCAGATCGGACTTCGCTTGTGCACGCACCTCGCTCCGCTTTCTCTGCAACCATGTCTGACAAACCCGATACGGCTGAGATTGAGAAATTCGATAAGTCGAAATTGAAGAAGACAGAAACGCAAGAGAAAAATCCACTGCCTTCAAAAGAAACGATTGAACAGGAGAAGCAAGCCGGCGAATCGTAATGAGGCGCGCGCCGCCGATATGCACTGTACATTCCACAAGCATTGCCTTCTTATTTTACTTCTTTTAGCTATTTAACTTTGTAAGATGCAAAGTGGTTGGATAAGTTTAAATGACTGTGCTACCCCTTTTCACAACAAAGAATCGAGAACTACTGACAACGAAGGGCGCCTGCCTCTCCCATCTGCCTGTCTGGCTGGCAGGGAAGGAAAAGAACTTGCATGTTGGTGAAGGAAGAAGCTGGGTGGGACGACAGTGAAATCGAGAGTAAAAACCAAGCTGGTCCGGGGTGTCCTGCAGGCTGTCAAATGCAGTTTAATCAGAGTGCCATTTTTTTTTTGTTCAAATGATTTTAATTATTGGAATGCACAGTTTTTTTAATATGCAATAAAAAGTTTTAAAACCTGAAAAAAAAAAAAAAGAAAGAAATATCACCTTTCTTTCTTTTTATCCCGCCTCAAAAGATCCCCACGGCCTTTCTGCTCTTTGCTTGTTAGAGTTTCGGAGATGTGTATTGATGTATTGTGTTAACTCTCTTCCATCGGATCTTTCTCTTGGAGCCAAGCACCCCTTTCTATTGCTAAACTTAGACCATACATCTCAAGCCAGCAACCTTTAACACGGACCATTCCTTGAGTGCAACTTTGAATTTCTTTGACCTGTCTCTCACCACGTGGACGGCTAAGGCCTTAAATCTCAAAACCACCAAAAACTGCTGCCAGCCAGCATCGAAAATGGTGCAAAACACCTTCCATACATAATGTCTTTTAATTCCATTTGGGGACAAGGAAAAGGAGGCACAGAGAAGAAACTGGACAAAGGTCACATGGCTGGTAAGTGGCAAAGTTGGGATTCAAAGCGTGCAAGACTCCAGAGTATGCACATTTCACCTTGCGGGAAAACTGCAGGGCTCTTGCCCCCAACAAAATCAACATTCCACACCAGACCTGCAGTCTGTCTCTCATCAGCGGGCAATATCCTGCCATTTTGCTTCTGCAAGTTTCTGCTTCTTCCCCATGATGGGTTCTCATCTTGGCATGGGTTCTTATGCTGGAGTGTCCAGGTCATCTTCCTCAGTGGATACAGTTCTCTAGACCCTTGCTTCCGGCATGAGAGCAGAACAATGACAGATTCGGTCTGACAGACTTGGGAGAGGGAGCTCATGATGAAATTAAAGCCACGTAAAGAAACCCTAGAATTTTTGCATTCTTCTGCTTCACTATGAACCTAACCAAGTGCAAAACTATACTGAGTAGACATATCTAGCTACTTATTATGACGTATCCATTTATTTTTTGATATCATGCCTACTTAAAAAAAAAAAAAGAGTTGGCCTCTAAATTAGTTAAAATTGAACCATAAAACAAGGGCAAACCAGATAGGTAGCTGGGCTTTTCCAAGGGGAGGTCCTACACTTGTCCATCGCGGACTCGCTTGGAGACTTCAAATGAAGGTTCCTTAGGTCTCACCATGCCCACGGCGTTATCCCCTAGTTAAACAGAGCCTTCAATAGAGCCTGGCAATTTCCATTTTTAATAAGCTGCCCAAGTAATTCTTGGGCTCCTTAATTTTGAGGAAGTTGGCCAATTTGCAGAATTATTTAAGATTTCTTTTGCTGAGGCTCAGCTGAATGTCAGTTTCACATTAGTTTCACATTTTAGATACCCCTGGGTCTTCTTAAAAATGTGCTACTTTTCATGTGCAAAGGGACTCTTTTCTTAACAGCAGTTTGCGTTCTCCCTCTCTCTGCCCCATTATGCCTTGCCTCTGCATTTGTCGGTTGCCTCCTGGAGGGAAATAGCAGAGGCAAATCATCCTTAAGCCTATTTAGGGTATTTACCTGGTCCTTTTGGAAGATTCAGTACAGTCAGGGAACTGACTTAGAGCCGAGTTTGGGGAATATTGATCCAAAGGATCAATATGGCTGCTCAGGGAGTTCTTTGATGAGCTCAGATCTTAAAGGATTAGTTAAAAGCTAGAAACTCAAGGGCAACAAAAAGGATCTATTATTAGTTGTGTTCAGACCAGGACCCAGGAGGCTGGAGTTACTGACCTGGAAGGATGGTGCCATATTAACGGGCGGGAGGAAAAAAAAAAAAAAAAAAAAAGCAGCACTCCCACACTGTCCTATTCCTTCATCTTTGCTGTTAAGGAGAACCATTTTCAGTGGAAATGGTAGACCAAGAAATGAAACAGGTAAGAGGTGTTTGAAAGTCAAGATAATCACCCGGCATGATTTCAAGTCTTTCAGTCCATATGAATTACATCAATCTGACCACACTGTCAGTTCACTGTTCGATATTCTGAGGGAACCACAGAAAAATAAGAGATGATCCAAGACCGGTAAGGACCCAAGTTTCAAAAATGCAAAAAGCTAGTTCTGTTAATTATGGAGTCTCAAGCTTGGCTGTGCAGGCAGGTAATACTCCAGAAGAAATGACTAGTTTGGGAGCTCTGGGTATGAAAGCAGTGGATTGCCTCAAATAAGGAGTGGTTCACTAAGAAGAAAATAATGCTCAATCTCTGCTCCTTTGTAAAGGGGGTTATTGAATGAATGCAGTTTCTAGATTGCAGGAGGAGGGGTGGTAAGGTGTTAGGGGTTACTAGACCCCTGGGAAGGGTAACAGGGTTACTAGCTCACTGGTGATGGACATGGTCACTAGGCCACTGGTGTGCAGGGATATGGACGCTGGTGGTGGTGAGTGGCTTTCTAGTTAGTATCCAGATCTTGGGGTAGTAAACTCTTCTACATAATCTAGTAATAGTCTCATGGATGGATATATATATAGAGATCGACAGGGTCCCAAATGGTGAGATGGTCGTCAGTGAGAAACACCAGAGCCCAGGGGCCGAGAACACGGGCTGGGAGTCAGAACTGCCCGTGTGATGATGTGCAAGATGCTTAGTTAAACCCGAAGCCTGAGCTTCCCCATGTGAGCAAAGAGGACATCCCCCACCACACAGAGTGGCCGGGAAGATCATATGAAGTGACATGCACAGTGCTGGGAGCACACATCTGGCTAATAGTCCCGGCATGTTACTGCGGATCTATGTCGTCCTACCGGGGTTTCCAGTAGCTCTCCAGTATCATCTGCCCTGTAATAACAACGTGCATCATGACACCAACGCTTCGAATGAGAACACCGCAGACACACCGAGTCATATTCAGATGATGAAGCTGAAGCCAGAACATAGCTGATGGTCAATGTCCTACTCAAGACGCAACGCCCTAGACTAGGTACAGCTGTTCAGATACCTTTGGACCAGCCGAGAGGTGACGTACTGCCTGTTATCTGGCTAGACATTTCTTTTTTTTTTTTTTAAAGATTTTATTTATTCATTTGACAGAAAGAGAGCATAAGCAGAGGAAGAGGCAGAGGGAGAAGAAGCAGGCTCCCCACTGAGCAGGGAGCCTGATGCAGGGCTCGATCATGACTTGAGCCAAAGGCAGATACTTAACTGACTGAGCCACCCAGGCGCCCCTGGTCAGACTTTTGTTAGAATGAATTTATTTGCTGAACAGACATTCACGCAGCACCTGCTATCTATCAGGCACTGGGGAACAAAGGCAAATACGGGACAAAACTCATACTTAAGGAGCGTGCAGGTTCCAGGATGAGATGAACAAAAGAGGCAGTTTTAATGTAAAGTAGCGAATGCAATGTTGATACAGCAGAGCTGAGGGGCAGGCACAGAGCAGAACACAGAAACTAACCCGGTTTGCAGAAATGAGGGTGGTAGGAGTCCTGGGGAGAAGACCACGTCTGAGTGGAGGCATAAGGGGTGAGCAAGAGTTGGGCAAAGGGGATGGGAGTGAGAGCATTCTGGGCAGAAGGAACAGTATTTGCAAAGCACAGACAGGAGCAACAGCAGGATATGGTGCACTCCAGGAACGACAAGCAGCTTGGTGGTGTAGAAATTTAAACGGGAGGGTAAGAAATGGGGCGAAATAGGCTAGAGCAATAGAACAGAAGCAGACAGCAAAGGGATTCCATAGAGAAGGCCTTGGACCTCACCCTTTGGGTGCTGGAGAACCCCGGCAGATGTCGATCATCAGAATGACTGTGAGGACAATGAGCTCGGCAGGAGCCCGGAGTCAAAGAGACCAGGAAGAACACCTCTGAGGCAGAAAGAAGATGTTGCTGCAAGGTCAGGGTTGACAAGGTCAGGAGCTGAGCAGACCTGGGGGCAACAGGAGGAAGAGTTATGGATGGAGTGTGCATACATTCTTCTTGCAGGTGGAGAATCAGGCGGAAGTCTCTTCTTTGTTCTCCAGGAAAAGATGATGAATTTGATTTCTGACATGAGTTTGAGGTGTACATGGGATACGCGGGTTGAAATGTCAGTCTAAAAACTCATAGGAGCAGTAGTAGTAGTCTGGGTTAGCGATCATGACTTCATGGTCAACAGCCATAAAATGGTGCCAGGAGAAGGCCCAGGATCTACTGTGATGGCGAGAAAGGCAGCGGGCAGAGGAAGGACCCCTGGAAAACACCAACATTTAATAGGAAGACGGAAGGATGAGGCTGTGAAAAAGACCGAGAAAAAAGTCAAAGAGCTAGAGCGCCGGATGTCACAGAAACCAAGTGCACAGACTTTCAAGAAGCCGTGAAGGAGTGACCACCACCATCAAATGCAGCAGAGAGAGGCCCACTAAGCTGAGGGATGAAAAGTGGACACGTCATTTAACATTTCGGAGGTCGTAAGTATGCATCCTGTTAGACTTCTTGGTTGCAGACGACGGAATCCACTCAAGTTATTTTAAACAGAAAGGTATTTATTAGAGGGTATCCATGTATACACACTCTCCGGGCAGCCACAGACACAGGTTTGGACGTCTTTCCACCAGGAACAGCAACAGCAGCTGGGACAAACACCCACCTGCATCACAGGACGGTAATGGGGGAAACCTACTCTGCCACCACTTCACTCTGCTCAGCCCCAGTGACTAGAACCTTCACTACAGATGCACCAGATGAAGAAAAGCTTCAGCCAGGGTGCCTACCAGAGCTACTCTTCCCCAGAGTAGCTTCATTCTAAGATGAACTTGCTCCACCTCACCTAACTGAACCTTCAGACTTCTAAAAGCTCACTGTCCCCTTATCTATGTCATCCACAAATGATACTTCTGCGCAAGATAAAATGAAGATGGAGTCCAAAAAAGCAAGAATAATCTTTATTCCTTGGAAACACATTGGTAAAAATGTACCAGTAAGATTAAAAGTTTCGGAACACATTTATTTGTATGCAGCACAAACACTGAGGATCAAAACATCTGCTAAAACGGAATACACCTGTAAACAGATATCGTAGGAAAAGTTTATAGGCGACTGACTCTACTGTGCAGGGCGTGTAGCTGAATCCCTCCCTCTGGACAGATTTTTGTGGCAACCAAAAATAGATCAGATTTTAGCAATAAAATATCTCAAGAGATGTCAATACATTTTTTTTAAAAAGCTTAAAATGGGCCAAATTACAATTACACATATGGAAATGGCGTTTAAGAACTGTTTTCATGAAAATACTAGTGAAAAATTATCTCAGTTCTATCAAGAGAAAAAAATGTTTGACTTGTGGCTTGAAATGGGGGGAAATAAGTATTTCGGTACAAGTTCTACCCTCAAAGACAACACACTGATTAGCTGGAACTACGAAATGACTGCGTGACACCCACCCCATCCTGTTCTACGGGATGCTTTGGCACAACTTTATTAAAATCCTATATACTTTAATTTGAGCCATAAATGGATTTTGGATCGCATGTCGCTTTTTTAAAGAGTGAAGTCCAAGGTAAAAACTAAGCCTCAAGTTCTATAAATTCTGACAGTGTATTCATAATCATGTCTTCTGAAATCACACAAGTTAGCAGCACCAATCAATAATTAAAAAAATCATTCTCGTACTCGAGCATACGGATGCGATGCAATTTGTGACTAGTAAATCTGCTAAGATTCAAAGTGGCTAGATTGCTTTAAGATAGGAAATTCAGAGCCTCCCCATACACAGGTCCCACCTACCCAGTTATATACTTTATTTGGCTTCTGAAAGGGGTAACCCTCTGTTAGAGAAGGGGATTTTGCAGTTTTCCCTCTGAGAAATTTCGATGGAATGTTAGATCCTCAGACTGAAAATATTGACTTTTCATAGATCACAGAATTGTAGAGCTGGAAGGAGCTTGGCGATCATTTTGTCCAACCCACTCTTTTCGGATGGGGCAAAGGAGGCCACCAGAGGAGAAGGGCTTGTCCACCCTCTGACAGTGGCCGGGGCTGGGCCCCAGCAGCCTCCTCCTCACCCCAGGACTGTGCAGTGCTCTCCGCAGAGCCATCTTCCCATGTTCTCCTGGTGTTATTTGGTCCCGTTCATTAAATAACAAAGAAATATCAAGTACATAGCAATACGATCAACACAGACTTTTACTCCAATTTTAAAATCAGAATGTTAAAATGATTCCTGAGCCTTTTAACTACCTTCATTTTATTGAGAATGCAGTCAACAGTAAATTACGACTAGTGATTGTGGTTGTTTGCAAATACTTATATGGATGCCGGGAACACTTCTCAGAACTTTTCCGCAAAGACACTTGTGCAAACACGTCTATGTGATGCCAAGACACTTTTCGTGGGATGTAAGGACATTGTGATGGTGAATGGAGGTGAGATGCTTCAGTCTCTCAAAGTGCAGTCATGAGTTTATCTCGATACACCATACTTTGCAATCCTCCTAAGTTCTTCTGGTTCTGGTCGTGGACATAATCGAAATGGCTGCCACCTCCACTGGCCGACTTTTCCCAGTGCGGTGGCCTGTCATCCTGAAAGCATGGCCTGTTTTGTTGGCAGAGTGAATGGTTAGCGGGAGGGATGAAAGAAAATTCAGAAATGTGAGTGAAACAACACACGTATGAGGGAGGTGGGCAGGAGAAACCATGAGCCGTGTCAATGGGGATGGCTTACAGATGGAAACGAATGGTTTTTCTAAGGTATTTTTTTTAAAATTCAGAATGCAGGTTATCTATCAACGTCCAGGTCAAGAGAAGCCCGCTCCACGGCCATACCATCATTTCTCAAAGGGCACCTTGCTGAGCAAGTCAGTCTGAGGAAAGTCAGGTGACAAGGGGTCCTTGGCCAGGCACCGTTCAGCACTGTGTGCGCACTGCTAACGGGTGCTGTGAATGCCTTAGGCAGAGTTTGCCAAGAGTGCTGGGCCCTACCCGCAGACACTGATCCAGCAGGGTTGGGGTGGGGCAAAGAATGGGCATCAGCGAGCTCGAAGGGGAGGCCAATGCCCCCCAGAGAGGACCCTGTTGTGGCCTCCCACAGAATCCCCTTTGCAAACTGTTGGGCAAGGATGCACCTCAGAAGGAAACTAAAGTGGTAAAACAGGCACTAAAAAGTCTAAAATTCTGTAAAAATAAGGTCAATAAAAATAGCATTTCTAGAAACCTCTTCTGTTTTCTTCTGTCTGGAAAAAAAACTGCCTTTGCAATACAGAAACATTTAGAGTTATTACTCTGCTGGGCTGACTAGCTTTAAAAAGTTACCCGAGTATCAAGTGTTGTTGGTAAAGCTGCACCGTGGTCCTTCTCCAAGGTCCCCCAACAAAAGTGGCAAGAATCATCAAGAACCTAATGGCTCTCCTTTGCCTTGCTCCACATGGATTTATTTTCATCACTCCATTCTCTCCATACTTTCTCAAGCAGCAAGGCTAGCAACCTCACCAAGAAATAACTTTATGCAAAGTGAATTCACCAACAGAAAGAGCCTCACACACAAACAGCAATTAAGACTGATCTAAAATTCAAATCTGCAAAGGAACATTTGCCTTTACAAAGCTGGCATCAAAACACTCTCAAGCCTGATGAAAAACCCAGCAAGCCAGGTGCCAGTTTACTTGGAAAGGATTGTGGTGGGTTAGGGCAGAGGTGAGGAAACAGCCCTAGGGGGCTAGATCTCACCCACTTATTTTCGTAAATAAGTTTTATTGGAATGCAGCCTCGCCCATTCACTCTTGGGTTCTCTCTGGCTGCTTCAGAGTTACAAACGCAGAGCTCAGTAGTTGTGACAGAGACCACAAAGCTGAAAAGACTCGTTATCTGGCTCGTAACAGAGAAAGTTTACTGACCCCTGGGTTTAGAAAAAAGATCTACTGTCACACAAAAAAAACAACCCCCTACCCCAACCCTGAAAAAAACGTCCTTTCAAAAAACCCACAACAAAAATCCCCAAGCTTGAGGCACATTTTTAGTAACTGAATTCTTGGGACAGGAAAATGTTACTTAGAAATTTTAAGTAACATTTCTAACACAAAACCAAACCAAAAATATCTGAGGTTAGAATGCCTAAAAAAACCCCAAAAAACAAAACCCAATTCATTTTTATTTCAAAAAGCATAACTTTGGTAAATCCAGACTCATCACTGGCTTCCTTTGCTTGGCAAATTATTAATCTCTGCCATGACACGGCAACTCTTAACAGCTGTTTCTAATGCAGACTTTTGATTCCCAAGTAGGTAGAATTCGAGTTTTTCCAAAGGGAGAACTTTCGAGAAAGTACAGCTCTGTGAGCTCAAGCACTTACCTTACATTTGGAGAGTGAGGGTGCCACCGAGGCTGGCTGGGGTGGATATTGGGATGGTACTGAGGCTAGAAATGAAATACCAAACTTGATTATTCGATGACCTTTTGATTTCAATGCCCTTCATTTACTTTCCCTTTTACTGGCATCTAGCTGAGGGGCCCAGGGCTGTGAATGGAAAGGCTCTAATGAAACCCTGGCTGGGAGGTGGCTTTCCAGGATGATCACATTTCCCCCACGACAAAGGGTGGGGGGATGGGGAAGGCATCTGCCCAGAAAGGGTCCCCTAGAGCCCCCAGGACAGGCAATATCCATCACCCTCAAGGGAACAGACGGAAGACACCCAAGATAGGGGGTGAATGGTAAGTTCAGAAATGATTTTCGTCATCGCTGAGAATGACAACAACCATGCCTAAGAGTGGCTTCTGCAAATGCAAGAGAACTGGACAGGGACACCAAGGCAACAGGACTGTGGGCGGTCTCTTTCTTCCTTGTTTAAGCAGCAAGAATATTTTTCTAAAATATGATCCAAAACCCAGTACCAAACCTCACCCCCCACCCGGTTGCTATCAAAAATAAAACCCCAAACCACCCAGAGCACTTATTATCCTGATAGGAAGGGAGGGAGGGACGGAGGGACAGAAGGAGGGAGGGAGGGAGGGAGGGAGGGAGGGAGGGAGGGAGGGAGGAAGGAAGGAAGGAAGGAAGGAAGGAAGGAAGGAAGGAAGGAATTTATCCGTTGAAAGATGGGAAAACAGATCCAGACTGGTGACTCACCAAAGGACCAGAGGTGAAGACAAGGCAGGCCTGGCTGGGTAGTAGGGCCGTCTGTCCACCTCTGGCCTGCAGAAGGCGGTGGCCCCAGACATGGCCAGAAGCCAAGGGGGCTTCTCAAGGCTAAATTTTCTGTGCAGCACATTAGACCCTCCTGACTTTTAAGTCACTATCATCTTGCCACCATTATTCTTTTAATTATTTCTTCCCCTTCTCCTTTCCCTGCTGTTTTGGTTGATAAGCACAAACCTGTTCTGTATTATGGAAAATTCTCAGTAATTCTGTTCATTCTGTTTTCAGGAACCGAAGATGCCCTCCCTCCCTGCCTATTCTGTCTTCTAGTGGCCTCTCTCCTTCAAAGATACCTGTCAGCAAGCAAAGTGTACAGCCCCTAAAAAGACATGCTAAAGGAAAAGGATCCAGAGAAAAGATCTCAGGAGCCTAATCTGAGAACGGACCTCTCTCAAGGAGACAGAGACCTAGAGTTTAGACGGTTTGCACAAAGCTGAATGCTTCAAGTGTTTTGGTCACACAGCCAGGCCCCAAATGAGGCTCCACCAGTTGGATCTCCAACAGAAGGGAATAATCTAGAAGAGAAATGGACCTCCTATTCTATTCCCTGTCTTCAAACACAATCAAATCAGATTCATTAGTGCAAGGTGGGTACCTCATCCATAAAGACCTGGAAGGATATTCCCAAACCTTCCTTTGACTCCTTTGGTAATTTATTCACACTCTAAAGCTGTCAAGGAGCTTTTTTTTTTTTTTTTTAAGGAGCATTTTTTAGTGTTAACCCAAATGGCTCTCACCAGGGCAGTTTTGTCCCCCTGGGGACAACTGGAAATATGTATGTGCACTTTTGCTTGTCACGATGACGAAAGGATTACCTTTATTAACTACCGGGGAGAAAGAGGGAAGCTAAACATCCTATAACTCTCGGACAGTCCCACAATGAAGAACTGTCCCTCCCCAAATGCCAACAGTGTCCTTATCAAAACCACAGCAATCCATCCTTCTTTGCAGCTGGCTGAGCTCGCAGAAAGATGGACGCTGCAAGGCCATCCTCCTGAAAACCATTCTCAGCACTCAGACGCTTACCGATCAGCCCACTTCTCAGAACATTCTCTTCCTGGTCAATTCACTCCCAAACCTTGATAGAGCAACACAGAACCTCTAAGGCTTGGCAAGGGGTAGAAGACCAAGGGTTGCCAAAGATGTTATGAGAAGAACAACATCTAGGTAACAGTTTTTGTGCCTGGAGTTCAATGGACAACTGTTCCCATGTTTACTCTGGGCAGGGAAGGCTTTGCTTCATTTTCATTTTTTTCATGCCTTCAAGCAGGGACCACCCATCCACAGCTCTTCCCTTCCCCCACAGCCAGCCTCTCACACCTGAAAATCCCTCCAAACCAAAAAGCCAACCTGTGACGGAGAAGATTCAAAAACCTAAAGAAAGCAACGAGATTGGGAAACCAGGCTGTTCCCCTACCAGGTTCAAAGCACTTTTATGCTTTGTGCATGTTATGCACATGTTATTCCCCCAAACTCAGAAGTCATGTCCAAGTTCTGCACGTTGTGAAGATGATTTCACGTACAGAAGATGGTATCACAAAATTCTTCTGAAACATACTTTGGAGACCTCATCAAGATCATGTACACTGGGATCCCACCCCCATCTAAGGAATTAATATCTACAGTAACAAAAGATCAAGAAGGACACTAAAATAATGCTCCCAGAAGAACCCCTTATGGAGTAGCTTCTTACTCGTGACATTCAAAACCAGACTGGTGAGAGGAGAGTAGTGTCCTTGGATAGAACCCACGCAGCACAAGAAAAATGGCCCCAAGCGAGGAGGTCATCAGACATGGATGCTGCCTCTAAGCACGAACCTAGTGAGGGACACATTGTCAGTGCAGGGGGCTCCCCTCCCCCCCGGCTGCTCATCAGAACCACCATAGGTGCTCAGAAGGTGTCTGATACCCAGACCCATCCTCAGAGCTTCTGATTCAATCAGTCCGGGGTGAGGTCTGAGCACTGGTTATGTTTTTAAAGCCTGGCAGATGTGCAGCTGCAAGACTGAGGACCACTAGTGTCGGCGATCATCAATCAGGAGGATCGGAGAAGGCTCTGTGGAGGAGGTGCCTTCTGAGGAGGCTCTGGAGGATATTTTAATGCACAGACAGGTAAGGGAATTTCAGGCAGAGAAACAGGGACAAAGGAACAGCGGGAAGAAATTATGGGGCCATGATTATGGGAGCTGAACACATGATGCGTGATAAGGAGCTGGGAGGAGGGGGGAATAAATGTAGAAAAGCATGTTGGAGCCAGGTTGTAGAAGGCCGTGAATGGCCAGCAAGAGCCAACCCCAGGTATGGGTGGGTGGGCAGGCAGGGGGTGGGGGCCCTGCTTGGCCACCCAGTAGAAGAACAGAACACCAGCCAAGGAAACCTCTCTGTGCTCCTTCTACAGGCTCAACAGGCCTGGTACAATGCTCTATAAAGAAGGTTCTAGAAACCAATGCTCCACTGATGTTAACAGATACACTCTCCAAAAAAACAGGCAGGCAGGGAGGTGAGGCTAGTTTTTGTTGTTGTTGTTGTTGTTGTTGTTGTTGTTTTTAAATGGGGGAGGGATTGTTCAATCGTCAAATGATTTGGGGAAACAATGGCTTAAAAAAAAAAGTATCTTTTTTTGCAGGATTTCTCAGTACTTTTGACACCCGAATGGGCACTGTAAGATCCAAGAAGGGGAATGAAGGGTTCACCATCTCCCAAACATGTGACTAAGACATCTTTTCCTGGAGGCACATCTCAAGGGACTCACGTTCTCGAGGCCGAGACCATACTGACAAAACACGGCTTCACCTGAGTGCCCCTAAGAGGTTGTATTTGACCACCTAGAAACTTAAACATATGTTCCTGCTGTTTGCCAGCTAACAATGTTAAGAAAAAACAGGCCCAGCTGAAATGACCAGAAGGGACCAGGGGTCATAGAACAAGGCTCTCCTCTTACTGTTTTCTCAAAAAACAAAAACAACCCCCCCCCACCCACCCACAAAAAATGTTTTGTTACTGTTTCTTCAAAATTTGGCTATAAGCATAATGACTGCTTGAATGCAGAAAATTTTGAAACTTTGAAGTGTTAATGAAAATCTTTAAAAGCAGTATCTCACCTGGTAATTATGGACTTCGGGATTTGTTTTAGAGCTAAAGAAAAGAAGGGAAAAACTGTAATGTAACAGGTTGTAAAGAGGCATTATTAGTGATTTATTTAACCATCATCAGCAAATCCTACCAACACTGTTAGGAACTTTCACGAACGCCATTTCTTTTTGGTTATTAGCTGTTTAAATGAACATATAAACAAGGCGACCAAACAGCAACTTTTAGTCATCACTTTCGAGCTCCCAGATAGAAACACGAAGGCAGTATTCCAGAATCCTGCCCGTGATGTCATGAGCTCCCCTCCCAGGTCTGCACTGGCATTGCGGGGTGGCCCCACGGCTGCTCCAGCCACCCAGAGCTTTCTCCAGCTGCAGGGAGAGCTCAGCCTCTCCTGAGCATTTAACTCGGTGGGTCCCGCTGCTATCAACAGGGCTGTGATCTGGCCACGGCTCTGGAACGCTCATTCCATATAAGGCTCTGTACTGGGAACCTCCTGTTACTCTTTAACCCACACAACAAGGCTATGACGTCAATAACTGGTATCACCTCATTTTACAGATAAAGGCAAGGTTACCTAACAGAGAAGTGAGGAAACCTGTTCAGGGCCAGCCAGCTAGACCGTGGCAGGGCCAGCACTGGAACGGACATCTGCTCGATCCCAAAGCCCATGTACTTTCCACAAAGTCAAGTGGGCCCCCTGAGGGTCTGAGAAAGGGTTCCCAGCTCCTCATGCCTTATTCTAGTTTGATAGACTCTTAAGTATAACTATTCTGGTAAAAAAAAAAAAAAGATATATATGTATTTATATATATATTTATATATACAGGCAGAGAAGGCTGGTTTCATGCATAAAACGCAACCAATGTGTTTCATACGCAAGGTTGGCAGGAAAAGCACAAATACAGTGCAATCGCTGGGCTACGTTGCTAGGGTGGTGTGTTTGAAATCAAGGTTTATTGCTTCTCTGACAAGGAGAGAAACATTTCATTGTTATGAATCTAGCTTGGGGTCTAAATGGCGCTGTGTTCCAGTTTTCAGAGAGGGCCAGTGCACAGAGCTAGGCTCTGGGCCAGATTCACCTCCAGCTGGATTTTGCACTGCAAGGTGCTATTTTTCTGGTATCACCTCTGCAGCCCAGAGCACAATTTCATCCCTGGCTCCCACAGCAATCCTACTCACTCCGGGATCCCACAGGCTGTGAAGAGCAATTGAACAGCTGCGAACAGTGGTTATTAGTTCATTTGTTCCTAAAGGGTATATTTACTGTGGTTCCCCCCCACCAGTGGACCCTTTTTTTTAGTTTGTTTTGGTTCCCAATATATATAATTTCCACTAGATGCTAAAAGAAAAATATAATTTTATTAGGGAAAAACAAACAAAACAATCACTTCCTTAGAAAGCAAAGGAAAGACATGTCTTAACTCACAAGCCCTTGAGAATTCGAAGCAAGACACGCTGACAGGTGCAGAAAGGTGCGACTACTTTGGGCAGGCTACCTGCCATGGGGATCCTAGAGACGGGCATGCCTGTGGGCCTGCAAGGAGGCCATGAAGTAACCCTGCAACCACCTCCCTCCCTCAGGGGCAGGGAGGGATGCACGGCAGTTCAACAGGACTCTGTAGCCCCTTCTTTAGGTGCCAAGATGTGAACCCAGACACAAGAGTCAGCTGCTGGCCCCCCAGCAGAAAGGTACTGTGGGCGGAGCTTGGAATCAGAGACAGAAGGCCAAGTTCCCAGCTGTGTGACACAGGGGCTGGTCATGTTCTCTAGCACCTTGGGGCCCTGCCAGGTGTCTTGGGGCTGCATGGTGGTGAGGGGGCAGAAGAACAGGCAGGCGCCGGCCTCCTCCTCCCTGCCTGGCTTCACCCAGAGCAGCTCTACTTTTGTCTGTGCTCGAAGCTGGGCTTCCAGGTCAGGATTCTTCCAGGAGGCGAACATCAGAGGCTAAGAAGTGCAGACCAACGTTGATCTAGCACAACCTCCTTGTGTTCCGTGGAGGCCCAGAAGGAAGGCCTAAGGCTCCAGAGCTGGATGAAAGCAAGGCTAGGGGGCGAGGAGGGAGGCCTCCTGGTCCCTTGGCCTGCATCCTCATCACCCACTACGGCATGGTCTACCCACTCCGCCCCCATGCTGGGCCCTGCCACCTCTCTGGAATACCTGCCACAGTCAAGCTGTGCTCACCTCTAAGTAATCTCCCCAGCAGCCTGAGACCTGTGCCTGGCAAGATCAAGGAGCCAACTAAAATGGGCTATCAGTGGCTGGAGCTTGAACACCAGGGCCAAAACAATACAGCCTGTGATTCTCTAGCATGACGCTGTCCATCTCAGTCAGAGCTCACATGTGCAAAGAGTTGTTTCCGAGAGAGAAAAAGAGGTCCATGAGAGGTGGGATGGTGCTTCTCACCTGGGCCACACACTAGAATCACCTAGGCGCTTTAAAAAACCAGATGCCTGGGTCCACCTTCTCTGAGCTGGATGCAATTAACCTGGGGCGTGGCCTGGCTGAGGCGGGGCTCTCAAGGCTCACCAGGAGATTCCATGTACAGGAAAGATCAAGAACACCCGGGCTGGGGAAGGGGCAGGCAAATCACACCCTGTGGGCCGAACCTGGCCCACCTGCAATTACGAGGAAAGTTTTATTGGAACATAGCTGTGTTCTTTCATTGACACACCATCTCAGCTGCTTTTGTGTGCCGGAGACAGAGCTGAGCCGCCACGAAAGAGAGAACACAGCCTCTCAGGTCCAAAGTATTTACGATCTGGCACTTTACAGGAAAAGTTTGCTCACACCTGGGCTGGAGTTTTCGCCTTGTGACATGTTCTTTTGTCTGCATGACGTTCAGTAAAGGCTAAAACAACGCCTTGTTTTAGCAAGGGCGTCTATGCTGTACGACTGTAGAGCCTGCACGTCACCGAGTGGATTCAGCATTTGCTCTCACAGAGCTTTTGCTCCGGAGCGCGGCCTCACTTCCCCATCGCTGCTGGCAATGCCACCAGCACAGTGCGGCATATACCTTCCCCTCACCTTTATCTAAAGCCCACCGTCGTCACAAACAAAGCACAAAGCTATGCCAACAAAGCAGCTGCGTTTTAAAAAAGAAAAAAAAAAAACTGTCCTGGAACATTCTATTGTGTCCTTATGGTACAGGCAGGCAGCAGAATAAGGGGAGGGATATCATCAGGTGACTCACTCTGTGGTTTAACTGTAGTAAGGAAAAAGTCAACACTGCAAATAAAGACAACAATTAGAGAGAAGAGCTGTACCCCAGAGGCTGGGGGCACTTACCAGAACTGAGCCGCTATCACCGGATTGCTTGCTTTAAAGGAAAAACAGAAAGGTGTGTCATCTTAGAGAGCTGTGTCACTGTTTACCACACGATGACAATGACCAGAGTGGAGAGTTCTGTGATCTCAGAGGGGTCCCGACCCCAGGAGGCAGAATCTTCACCTCAGCTACTTCTCCTTTCTGGAGGAAAAGTCTCCTTTCCCCTGGGCCAACCCCTCCAAGTCACCCAGCGAATGCTGAACACGCTCCCAGGGCCAGGTGCTCTCAGATGCAGAGATCAGAGACAATTCTTGCTGTCAAGGAGCTCGCAGTCTTGACACAGAGACAGAGAGGTGTGTCAAATCAAAGATAGCATACAGGGATGAGAAAGGCTGAACTACGAGCCGGACTGCACTGGGGAGCTCGGGACAGACATTGCTGGCTAGCGCAGGGGTGTGTTTCTGCAGAAGGGACCATGGAGAGAGCTAGAGCTCCTTTAGACTCCACTCTGGTTTGTAAAGGGTGCAGCATGGAAAAATCATTAAAAGCTTCACAGAGATGCCAGAACTCTGGCTGAAGAAAATGTCAGTAAAACAAAAGAGGGCAGAGGATAGAGACTGGGAAGGAAAGTAGAGAATCAGAGAAGCCATGGTCTGGAAGAGCCCCAAAGCCACCCGTGGGGGCAAGGGGCAAGTCAAATGCCACTTCCTCCCTCTGCGGTGGCTATGCCAAGGGGTCTTTCCCTTTGTGCCTGTGCACGCCTCCAGGGCCTGGGAGCTCAGCAAGGTCTTGAGATGGCTCTATCTTTGGACAACACCATGAGGAAGTTCTTCCTTATTTGGAGTGTTTCTGGACAACGCTGACCCAATGGACCACAGCAGGCATAAGGCCTGACAGGGAGGCAACACAGCCCTCCCTCTCTCCCCCACCACATCACTTGTCACCGCCAGTTCCTGCAATCAATCACCTTCATCCCCCGTCACCCTTCTCTGGGCAAGCCCCCAGGCCTCTCACCCTCTGGTCTTTTTCCTGGGCTCTGGCCATTTTTTTCTCCATTAGGGCAGCCAAGAATGACTTTAGAGAGCTTCTGGCTGCCATGGTATGCACCATTGGTTCAAAAAGGCAGGAAACAGTGGGAAACACAAGGATAAAGATTCTAGAAGGGGGGCAAGTATAGGTGTGGGTCCCATAAAGGCCCGCTAAGTCCTGAGTTATATAAGGAAAATCTATGGAATGGCCACTAGGAGTAAGTGATATGTAGGAGAGGGCCTGGGGGGTTGGGAGTACAGAGACCGTGCCAAGAACGAGCCCACAATTCAATGCTAAACTAGGTGTCCTGAAGGGAGGAACAATCAAGCATGGACAGAGGAGAGCTGAGAGATGGGATGTGGAGGCTGGGTTTAAATGAGCCTCTTGCTCATTCACTGACTGGTCCTGTATTGGGAACCCGGCCTCAGACAGGTGTGAGACCACATTAGTAACTGACAGACAAGGCTCAGGGGACTCTGGAAAGGTGGGGGAAGGGCAGGCTAAATTCAGGGGCAGCATGTGTTCGGATGGACTGCGGGACCTAAGTCCAGGATTTAAAGGTTCTGGATCTGCTCTTAGGTGGTTAGCATGAGACTAAAGTCCCCATTTGAAATTGTAAGACGGAGGAGAAAAAGGACTGTTTTTCCCTCCAAGACACAGCACCCTCTTCCACAGGCAAGAAACGTGGTAATCTACGATACTCCTAAGGTCCCAGGTCCAGGAGAAGCAAAGAGGCACAAGAAGAGAAGTACAAAAAAGAGGGAGAAGAAAATGAACACATCCAATGAGAAAAACTAAAGACAGTGGACAGCAAAAGTGGCCTGATTCCCCTCCAGAGAATCCCTCCCATTGGGATTCTTCGGAATGACAGAGCAGAATGGCAGAAAGTTCCTTTAGGAACTGCTTTACCAAGCTCCTCAGGGCTTAACCCACTAAACTGTAATGTAAAATTCCAGGCAGAATGAACAACACCCCACCTTTGAATGTCGAATGTCTCCGGGATGGATAGCGTTTACTAGGCTTCCGCTCGAAGGTGCTGGTTCTTCGCAACCTGGTGCCATGTGTGGCTTGATACTCTGTCCGCCCGCTGGAAAGTAAATATTTCATTGCATGTCACCGATATCAGAATATCAGTACATGAGGCGTATTTGGAAGCGCGCTTCTATTTTCAAGAGCTCCAATGTAAATTTCAACTTATCGTGAACTCGTTTGGTGAAGACACACTCCAAATTTGGCCTTGAATTGGGAAATCAAAGCTTTGCCAAATCCAAGCCGTATTATAGGTGCAGATATTTCCACCAAAAGACAAAGCCTGCAATTTAGGTACTAGCCACTTGGCTCCACAAACCAAGCAGGTCCAAGTACTCGGAACATCTGACAGAGAGAACAACGATTCACAAATAAAATAACCTTTCATAATACACATTACATAGACATTTACCTCTTCTAAAATGCTGTTATCAATGACCACTTAAGTAAACCTTGGCCTTCCTTACTATGCCAAGGGAAACCTGACTTCTTTCACCAAGGCTTTCTGGGTTTCAACCACCGTGTGGCCTTGTCCCGTTTCCAGGACGTGCACTGTTTTTATCTGAGCTGCTGTATTCCAGCCACGCTTGGTTGATGACTTCTCACACAGAAGGGGGCACTTGCCACCCGCTCTAAGGGCCTCCAAGGGGCAACCTTGTCTCCAACATCCCCTTCCTTCTGCTTCTCCTCAAGGAGCAGAAGGGAGCCTGGGCTGGCCAAATCCTGGGGGTGTTTCCTCCCAGGATGGAAAAGCCCGCCTTGGCAACCATCCCAACAGCCACTTCCTCATACAGTAGATAAATCTGAAATGAACACATTTTTTGGTATATTCAACAGAGTTCAAGGACATACCATGTGTGGGTAGAGGTTATGAAACCAGGTGAAGTTTTATTAAACTTTTATTAAACCAGGTGAAGGCTTATAATAGCAATTCTCAGATATGTAAACAAGCCTCAGAAACCAAGCCTGGGAGGGCATCTAAAATGCACGTTCCCAGGCCTTACTCATGAACGCACATATGCATGCACCCCATCGATTCTGATTACAAGGGTCTTGGATGAGGTCATAATTCCTCATTTTTAAAATAAGCCCCCAGAGAATTTTTATGTATTTTGAAAGACATGGTCTTACCATCTAAGTAAAACACGTGAAAAATTAAATTCTTCATGTTTTCAGGGTCTTTTCAGATTCATATATTTACTGAGCCCACCCTGGGTCACCTGCACACACAAGGACATCTGCTCTCATTCTTAACCGTCCAAATTTCTGGACGTTGGCGCATGAAAGGCAATAGAGTAGTGGTTAAAATATAAGACCCAGATTGTCTGGGGTTGAATCTCAGCTCTACCACTTAACTGGCTATGACTCTGGGCAGATTATGCAACCCCTCAGCCTTACTTTCCTTATCTGTAAAATGGGGATAATCAGAGGACAATGTGTGAGGACTGCACATTGGTTCATGAAAAGCTCTAGCACAGTTTGTGTTCTATGTCTGTCTACCTCATGTGCACTGAGCACTTAGTGTGGTTGGTGAGACAGAGGAATTACATTTTAAAGACTGTACTTATTTATTTATTTGAGACAGAGAGAGAGAGTACAAGCGGGGGGGCTGAGGGGCGCAGCAGAGGGAGGAGAAGTAGACTCCCCGCCAAGCAGGGAACCTGAGATAGGGCTGGATCCCAGGACCCTGAGGATCATGACCTAAGCCAAAGGCAGACACTTAACCGACTGAGCCACCCAGGCTTAAGTTAAATATTTATTTAATATTAATCTCGGGGTGCTGGGGTAGCTTCGTCAGTTGAGCATCTGACTTTTTTTTTTTTTAAGGATTTTATTTATTTATATGAGAGAGAGCGAGCACATGAGAGGAGGGAGGGTCAGAGGGAGAAGCAAACTCCCTGCTGAGCAGGGAGCCCAATGTGGGACTTGATCCTGGAACTCCAGGATCATGACCTGAGCCGAAGGCCGTCGCTTAACCAACTGAGCCACCCAGGCGCCCGAGCATCTGACTCTTGATTTCGGCTCAGGTCATCATCTCATGGGTCGTGAGATGGGAGCCCTGAGTCAGGCTCTGCACTCAGCGGGGAGTCTGCTTGGGGGTTCTCTCCCTCTGCCCCACCCCAAATCGCATACACACATGCTCTCTCTCTCAAATAAGTAACTTTTTAAAAAATTCATTTAAAATTAACTCTTCTTAACGGCCACATGTGGCTAGTGTCTACTGCTTTAGATGGCACAGTTCCAGCTGCATGTCGGCGATTTACAATTTTATTAGCCCCTTTTTATCCACGAGGACATGGAGGCTAAAAGAGCTCAGGGACTCAACCGAAGGTCAGATCTCATGAAAGAAACAGGGACGGGATGTCCGACTCAAGCCTCCGGACATAGATCCATTTGTTGCTCTGTTCACGGGAAACATCCCTGCTGCCCTCCTTCGAAACAGGGTAGCCACATCATGAAAACCAGTGCCCACCTGAATCTGAAGCGAGACCCCAGCCGGATAAAGTCTGATCTGTTCGATTTGCTATTTCCTGGCGTCCTCAGTCGGAAGAAGGCGTGATGCTCCACTGCGCACTTCCAGAGATGCTTGCAGGTTCTGGCGCTGTCCAGCCGGAATACGAACGTGTGCTCCTGTTCCCGTCCCTGACAGGCGAAGCAGCACACGGTGCTCGGCTCAGGGGGTGCCCGTGACCTCGAAGAAGCATGACTTGCAGAGAGGAGGGAAAACCAGGCTTACCTGATCATCATCCTCTACCACCACCAGTGTCAATTTGCTCTTTTTAAAATCCATTTTGGTAATTTTAGGCCTGGTCAGAGAGAAAACATCTTAAAAGTACAATCGGCAGGAAGGCTAGTACACAAACAACAGTTCCTTTTCTACTTTTTTTTTTAAGTTTAAAATTTGCTAAAGAAATCATTCATTCATTCAAGTTTGATTTATGCAGAAGTCTCATGGCCATTGCCAAACACCCGTGCGTGTGTGTGTTTTTTTTAAAGCAAATCTGGGTGTTGCCAATATCCCTCAATAATCATCCATCACATATAATTCCACCACAAAATAGGAAAAGACATTTTTAATATTAGACAAAACTAAATTACCAAAAGAATAAGCCTATTTTGTTAGCTCCTTCAAAGATTAATATGCCTGTCGGGGTCAGTCCAAGAGAATATTCACAGCCATCTCTTCCCTACAAATAAACGAAGTGACAATCGGTAGAAGGTTCTAACAGGTCGTCACAGAGCAGAATGCAAAACAGTTTCCTCGCCACGTTACTTTGTTCGCACACTGTTTACACATGGCCCAGTCGCAGTATGCCCCAAGAGACCCCGTGACTTAACCACACACAGTTCTTACCCTGACAACGTGCATGTCTACCCCATACATTTCCAGCCACTTCGCTTTATTCAGATAGGACAGTTCCGCCTGGGCAGGGCTCTTTCCCCTTAGAAAAACCAATGGAAACACACATGTAAACTGCAGCTCATATACCCACAGGATTCTGAAGGGCACAGCCACATTAAGGGATGCTCTGCAGCGATTAAGAGGATGAGGGACACCGATTAGGATGAACAGGAAAAGACTCCCATGGACAGATTGTTCCCTGACTAGAAAGATGACAGACAGCAGTGCTTATAATGTGAGCAGGGAAGGCAACAATTTTTGGTGCGTGAACGCGGTCAAATCCACAGCAGGTAAAAAGGCTGGAAAGCCGCACCACTGGCTGCTAATGAGGACAGGCTGCAGAGTGGACGGCGGGCGGGTAGGCGCAGGCGGGGTGTGGCACCGCGACACCACGGCCACACCTTCCTCCCCTGTTTCCACGTGGTACGAGAGTGGGCTAGCGTCACTTTCCAGTTTCAAAAAAAGTCATGAGGCCCCTTCAAGGGGTGGAGGGACAGGAGGAAACCAGGCTCTGTTTCTGAGTCCAAGACCGACTTGGAGCAGGCAGAGTTCAGGAACGTGGGCTGGGAAGGCAGAAAGGCATGAAACTGTCCGCCTACGGAGACCCCGGGAGGACGGGAGAGCCACAACATGAACAAGGCTGGGTCTAGCCGTGGTGACCACATGTCCTGAAATAGAACACGGTACAACACGCAGTCTCAAATACGAGTGTCCTGTAAGGGGCAACAGGGCCTCCCTCTAAAGGGTTTACTCTAGAAGATTCGGGTCACGGACAGAGAACCGGATGTGGAGGAACACACCGAGGCAGAGCCTCCTTGCTCTCTCTAGTAGGCCAGGTGAGCAGCGGTGTCCCTGGCAGGAACGAGCCAATCGGGACCAGGCTTGGTAATTCAGAGAGCAACGGGAGTGTGGTGCGGTCCTGCCTGTGTATCCCAGTATCTCAGGAAAGACAGGGGTCGTGGGGGCCTTTGGAAACGCGGGACTGAGAGGCAGTGGCAAGAAGTGAAGAGTTGGAGCTGCAGTTTTATGGTCTTCAACCAGAGCAACTCTACTGGCCCATCAGAGTCTGACACATGCTTACGGATCACGAAAGAAACGCATCAGAATGCGAGATGGTAGCATCATGGTACCTGCACTCTTTCCATCTCTGGAAGATATCAAATTCCATCGCTTCTGTCTGATTTGGAATGAACCGAAACTCAGACACAAGCTCTGGTGTGTGTTCTGGAAGCTCGCACTCCCCCAGCTCCGCTGCGAGGTTCATAAAAGGGAAGAAAACAGGAGACGGTGAATGCTTTCGGTGATTGCTACAACCAGGTCCAGAGGCAGTTTGCATAATTATAAAGCAGAGGTACCCCCACGTGGAGGAGCCCCTCCTTTCAGGAGGGCTGAACTCCCACCTGGAGCCCACACGTGCACCCAGAATCTGAGAATCATCCTCATGCCCTCCCCATTGGGCAAAACACCATTATCTCAGTTATGACTGCCTTTCTCTTGACTGTTTCCCCTACCCGAGGAGGCCCAGATTATATTTCCCCATGAAGTGGTAGAGCCGAAATCTGCAATAAAAGGCAACTGCAGGGAATGAGGACCTGCTCCAAAACATCCATTTAAGCAGGCTCTCCCTAAGGCCGAGGCTGCGGTGCTGGAGAGAACCAATCAAGAATTCAGTACATGTACAATCTGGGGGAAAATATGCCGGGAGGGAGAGGGAAGGAGTGAGGCAGGAGGGGGGGGGGGAAGGAGGGAGGGAGGGGGTGACAAGGCTGCAGGAGCAACTGCAGCAAGTCAGCCAGAATCAGGAGGAAGACGCTAGCGCAGAAGAGGACCAACCACGTGAGCAGTCTCAGCAAAAAAGCCCGAGACGCCCTGCATGCACTTGCTCTCACCAAGCCCCCACAGAATGAAGGGCCTGAGGACACAGGGGGGGCCTCAGGCCTCCAAGACACAAATGAGAAAATTCACTCTCCCCACTCTGGACCCCACCCCTACAGCTCAGGGAGCAGCCCCCAGGACGTAAAGGAATCCTCCAGAGGTTTCTCTAATGCCCTGCTACTACCCAAAGCATCAGCATCACCGGGATTTTGCTTACAGTGCCTGATCTCAGGCTCCACCCCAGGCCTACTGAAGGCAAACCTGCCTTTTCACTAGGAGCCCAGGTGACTGGCGCACAGGTTAATTCAGAAAGCACGGGATCTGCGCCACTGGCTTTTGAACTTGCATTGTGCATCAGGATCACCCAGAGGGCTCGCTAAAACACACAGTGTTGAACCCCATCCCCCAAGATTCTGATGCTATAGATCTGGAATAAGGCCTGAGGATGTGCATTTCTAAGTTCCCAGGTGATGCCGATGCAGCTGATCCAGGCACACACCTTGAGAACCACGGCTCAACACAACAAATCCCACCAACTGATGAATCAGCATATGTCTGAACCCCTCCAGTCGTAGCAACTCACTAAGTACCCAGCAGCCTTTCCAATCCCAGAGTCCACCTTTCCGGAGGGACCCCAATGGGCTTGCAGAAGTGGATGAAACTTTTCTGTCCGTACAGATGCAGCAGTACCACCAAGCTCAGTGGGGCCGCGGGAAGGCTGTATGAGATGCTGCCTGACAGAGGGAAGGGACCTGGTGAACACTTCCTCACCTGACCGAAGCCTTTCATGTGCAACTCTGACATGGAGGGCACCCTGAAATCAGCAGGGTGGTCTGAGGCAGGGTGTGCAGCTACTTGGTACCTCGGGCAAAGTCACAAATGAAGATTCTGCTCTGGGAATAATCACCCAGCGAAAATGAGGGCTGGGCTCCCAAGGCCACCACTGACCTCTGACCAAGCGCTCACCCTGAAACTGGGGGGCTAGCAAGGCTGGAGGGGTAGTCTGGGACGAGAACTCCTTCCTATGAACCACCCCCTGTACGCACAGGCCAAAGTGGGGCAACGGAGCCCTGGGTTTAGTCCTGTCTCGGCGACACTACTATCATCATCAAGCACAGGAGGAAGAAACCGGACGATGATAAGGTTTTCCTGAGACCGGGCCTGGCGGCCAGTGTCCCTCCTCACTGTTACTGGACTAGAACCAGCCTGAGCAAAGCCTGAACACGTATGCTGACACAGCACGCCTGCCTTCTGAGAATCTGCCGGCCAAATGACACTCCGTTGTCTGTGAACTCTGCAGCCAGGGTCCTGGATGTGGAGGGTATGGAGGGAGGCGGAAACAGCTCAGACACAGGAGGGCCAGGACCTGCCCTCTACCATCCACGGTCCGTGCCACCTGGGCAAAGCCACTAACCGCTCTCCATCTCTGATGTCCCGCCAGTAAAAATGGGGACTATTGTAAGGATGAAAGAAGGTCATGGGACACACAGCAGGCGATGGTCCCATTCTCCCCCCCGCTCTTTCTTTCTGCCTGGATTAACTTTCTTTCTTTCTTTTTTTTTTTAAGATTTTATTTATTTATTTGACAGAGAGAGACACAGCGAGAACAGGAACACGAGCAGGGGGAAGGGCAGAGGGAGAAGCAGGCTTCCTGCTGAGCAGGGAGCCTGATGCGGGGCTCGATCCCAGGACCCTGGGATCATGACCTGAGCCGAAGGCAGATGCTTAACCGACTGAGCCACCCAGGCGTCCCACTAACTTTCAAATCTATCAACTTAGTCCCCCAAAGAGCACAGCCTTCATTCTAGGCCACTGCATCACAACTCTGGAGGGACCATGCATTCAAAGACAACCACAGCAAGACATGTCTTTGAGGCTCAAGCAAGGGAGGAAACACACCATCCACTTTACTCAAAGCCAGACACGCTCCAGCGATCCTGATGGCCGGATGCAGGCTGGCTCTGCTGGGGCTGACCTGGAAGGCAGGCTGTGGCACTTCCCAATGGGATGTGGGGAAAAGAGACCACGGAGGGACAATGTAACAAGACCTTCCCGACTCGTGTGTCTAAGCCTTCAGCCTTTCTCATTTGTACTGAACACACTGACTGCATCTTAAATTATACTAGGTTGTGGTTCCAACTCAAATGGGTCATCTCCCCGAGAAAGGCTCACAGACAGCTGACCTCATTCACGTGTGCCTCGGCTCTGGAGCACGGCAAGTGGTCCTACCAGAGCTGGACTCTGTGAGTGTGATGATGCCTCATCCCACGGCAGGAAGTGGGGGCGGGGAGGGGAAGATGAGAATGCACGTGCCTCAAGCTCTCATGGTTTGGGACCAGTGGACTGATGGCCCCAGGTCTGACAGGGATGTGACTTCATCCTATTAATGACACTTTGACATCTATTGCTGGGCCACCAACTCTGATGGTAGAACCTCCTGGAGACTCAAACTCTAGAGTGGATGCTACTTGGCCAGATGGTGAAATCGGAACCTGGCCAAAATGGAGAGCAGATTTCCATGTCCCCCAAGCCATTCTAGATCTTTATAGCACTCACCATAAGGACTGTTGTGTCAGGAAAATGTGGGTGTGAAGCACTGAGCATTGTATTTGGGACAGACATTTACAGAGGACAGTATTGTCACCTCTACCACCTGTGTTTTCAGACCTCATGGGCAGGCTCCCCCTTCAACCACAGTCTTTAAAGGGCCCCTCCAACTTCATTTGATTCATCCTATACTTACTGAGCACCTACTATATGCGAGCCCCCATTAGAGAACAAGAATTAAAAAGTGACTAAGGAATAGAAATGTCAGGTAAGGGGAGTATCCTGCAGTCATTAAAAACCATCTTTATGACAAAGTATGTGCACTAAAAATACCAAGTAGAAAAATCATACAAAAAATTGTACAAAACTGATCAGAATTACATTTTAAAAACTGCATCCAATTCACAGAAACTCTTGGTTATCTGTGGATGGTAGGACGATAGGTCCTTCCTTCCTTCTACTTGTCTATTGTACTGCTGTCCTGATAGTCGATAATAAATGTGTACTGATTTTATAATTTGAAGACTCAGATCAATGTTCAAAAATTGGCAAATACAAAAGCTGGAAGCCAAATCTTATGATGGTATTCAAAATTAATTAGTAATTATGAATGAATACATCATAATTCATTATCCCACAGAAGCCGATAAACGCACTGGTAAACGAATCCACAACACAGGTCTATCTGATGTACTGATAAAATTCCTTATGTGCAGTTACATGTTAGCATCCTCTTAATGAATGGTGGAGACTTTAGCAAGTGTTTCTTGTGCATTTTAAACTAAAATCCACCAATGTCTAATATGGAGAGTCAATGTTGACAACCATGCAGGCAAACCTACCATCTAACTCCCACCTCTAAGCAGATGACTCCCTGTGGATGCTTCTGGCCTGACCTCTCTGATGGAGCCAAATGTGCACACTCAAGAAGCTACTGGGGGGTCCCACTGGCACCTCTAAGCCAAGAGGCCCTCCACAGAGGATCTCCTCCACTGGAGCCAACTCTTCTAAGCATTCACTGCTCCCATCACCCACCACTGGGAGCCATCTGTGACTCCTCCCCGACTCCCCTCTCAAAACTGATCTAATGACCAGGTCTTTCTCTTGTACCACCAGTGTTGTTGTTGTTGTTTTTTTTTTTTTGGTGTGTGTGTGTGAGCACGTACTCTGTGCCCTAGTCAGTTTCCTTTTATTACAGCAACACCTTTTATCTGCACCCCCAGCCCTGGTCTTACTCCAGTCCCTCTCCCCATCAGAGCCAGTGTGACCTTTCTAAATGCACACCTGACCAGGCCTGCCTCCCTCTTAAGAGCCTTCAGGGGTCTACTGCTAACAGCATGAAGGTCATGCTCTCTAAACAGGGTTCAAGGCTGTCTACTTCTCCAGGTTCTTGAACTTCCACCCTCTGACACCACTCGACTGCTGGTGCCTTTCTGCACTTTTCTGCTTTGTGTCTTGATTCCTTTGCTCATCTTCATCTACTCATTCCCCTGAAGGGCCTTCACCTTCCAAGCCTCCTGCAGGTCCTTCCTTACGCTACACCCTGTGTGTGGTTTTGCCACGTCCTCACGGCACCACAAGCTACTTGGAGATGGAGGCCCTACTATATTCATTTATACCCCCAAAGTAGAGAACTGAGCCTGGTACACGGGATAATCAATTGTTGAAATGAGAGTATAATATTAAAATGCTAATTACCACCAAAGAAGAATGTACCTTGTAGACAGAGAGCAGCTAATTCCACAGCCGTTTCATAGGGGCATTTCAATCTTGAAAAAAAAAGAGACAGAGAGAGAGGAAATTAATTCTATATATGAACTTTAATACTCATAAACCATACAAAGTATCACTGAAGTCATTTTTCAAAAGGTAGTGATATTTAGATAATGATTTTTCCCAGCAGTTTCTCTTTTTGCTATCTACGTTAAAGAATGCAAACAAGCTGACTCCCACTACCTATTTCCCAAAGTCGGTCTCACCGTCTAGCAAAACACCCCAACCTCGGTACAATTTCTATCCACCCTGTGGGCAATTTTACTGAATTTGGCAAGAATGGGGGAAGTTTGGGAAACAGAATGAAAAGCCTTCCCTTTGCCTTGTGATTTTGAAACTTACTTGATATGGTACATGCGCCTTTTCAAGCTGCCTTACATCTTTCTTGAAACCAGGTCATAATGTTAAAAATAAACAGACAGATACAATATCTAACACCGCCAGGACAGCTGGATACACTCAAGCGTTCTAATAAGGAGAAGGGCGGCAGAGCCAGAGAGGCATATTACTACACCTCCCATCACTGATCTCATTCACACTTCAAATTACAAATTGAGTTAGAAAAATAATAATGACATACATTGGTATAGCACTTCATAGTTTTCAAAGCCTTTCACACGTACGGCCGAATGCGGTCAATGCACGGAGTTTATAAACCCCGAAGACGGGTGCTGCCAGGGCTCCCCCATCCCCCACTTTAGAGATGAGGAACTGAGTGTTCAAGTGTCCTGCTCAAGGTCATCCAGCTGGTAGGAGGCAGTGCTGGGACCAGAACACCATTCTGCTTTGAAGTACAATAAATCAGGCTGAAGTGCACGGAAACTGCAAAGTACTATACAAATGCAAGATGTCGCCATTAATATTTTTCCAAACTGAAGACAATTACTAGAGTTAAGAGGCCTTTCGTATGAGGAGCACAGTATGCAGAGAGAGAAAGAGAGAGAGAGAGATAAAAATACACACACTCGTAATACGCACACCAAAGATTCGTATTGCATGGCTGAATAAGGCAAATGTATACACTGTACAATCTACTTGTTCTATTATATTGCGCTAAGGTTTTTATAGCATACGTTCGATGCAGAGTCTGCAAATTCGGAAATCGCTTTTCAGATTTCCTTCCGATTATATTCAAAATCAAGATGTGCTCTTTTCAGCATCAGGGATCACTTTTTAGATTCAGTATGGTCTTCATTTTCCATGGAATAGAAAATGGTCAATATGTATGTGGAAAAGTGACACAACTGTAAAGGCTAGGACCATTGAAATTTCCCATCTTTAAAATAAATACTGCAGGCGAGACCAACCACATCAGTGCCAATGCTCCTTGTGCTCACCAATCATTGTCACCAGAGGCCTGGTATTGAAAAACTATTTTTAAGAGGGGAAAAGGAAATGAGATGAGATGGCTAAACCTCCTATCAGAATCAGAACATAACCTGTTTCATTGCTTAAATGCAGATGGTGATGAATGAGACTTTGGACTATCCAAACGCTTGTAAGTGTATACATACTAATAATGTATCTTGCTTGCAAATACGACAAAAGCCATCATGAATGGGGCAGTGATGTGATCAGGGATAGCATTATTCCCAAATGCACATCACTTAAGATATTAAATGCTCTTGGAAATGCTTCAAGCCATATAGTAATCATTTAAAATAAGATGAGGATGACAGTGATACAAGTATTAGACTCACTTTACAATGCCTGGTGTACTTTTTTTGAATTTTGAAAAGGGAACAAGGGTAGAAGAGTTAAAACAGCAACAACAACCGTGATTTAGAAATATACTATGATCTATCCTGGGTTAAGGGTGAGAACAAAAACATACTTACTTTCCTGAAAGAATGTCATGCCTGAGTTGTAAAACAAACAGGTACCTGATAAACATACACAAAAGTCAACAGAGGGTCCTCTTTCCCAGCTGCTTCCAACCCCCAACTGCCCATCACAAGCCCTGCCCCGCCCATAGCCCAGAATTCAGCATTGTATAAAGGAGTCCAAATCAAATGAGAACTTTGGTGGAAGCATCTCCTCCTGAGTCTCCAGGAAGGCATCCCAGAACCTAGCTAGGCAGGTGAGCGCATGTACAGAATTCGCAAGATACTTGGAAGATGGAACATGGAACGCGGCACAGCCCAATGACGGCCTCGGCAGCACCATAGGTGCTGAGAAGAGCGCTCACACACAGGCATGCGACATGTCCATTCAGACAGGGCAGAGCCGCCGGACTTGGCCCTCAGCCAGTCCCGCCAGCAGATTCCAGGAACCGTGCAGCTGCTTCTATCAGAAAGTTTACAGCTGACTGTAGTTAGCAACTGCTTGAGGCTTTTTTCCTGATGCAGGTTAACTGCAGACTGTCTTTTTAAAAACCAAATGCATGTACACACACACACACACACACACACACACACACACACACACACCCCCCAAAAATCCCGGAACTGGGCTGCAGGGGGTTATGGGGTAACGAGAAATGGGGAGAGGAAAGTAGCAAGTAACACAAGTGGAGTTCACCTAAGTAAAAAAAAATTAAGTGTCTTGGCTTAACTGTTTTTTTGTTTTTTGTTTTTTGTTTTAACCAGGAGACTGTGGGCATCGGAACCACTTATAGTGCTTTGTAAAAGCCAAAGCTACCCACGCTCCGCCCCATACCTACAGAATCAGCCTTCTATGCAAGAGTGGTCCCCAGGAATCTGATTTGTTCAAAAGCTTCCTAGGTGTTTCTGATTCACACAACCCTAGTTAAGAATCACTGGCTTTGATGATGGCTACAAGCAGCATGTTTCATAAAGGACTCTGAAGAGAAACTCTAGAATAATTTGCTTGAAATTTGAAAACAAAGCAGACTGTCACTCTCTGTTGGAATGGATCTAGGAGAATGTGGGTGACCCAAAAATCAAAGGATGGGGGAGCTGAAGGTTCTAGTACATTCCAGAATGTTCCTGCTTCCGACAGCTGCTTAGCCACCACAGAGCTGAGTACTCACGTCAAAGAGAAAACAGGGCTGACATGGCCAGAACTTCCAATTTCTACAGGAAAACCTAGCTACGGAAGGCCAGTAGGCCTCTCCAGGGTGGAGAATGATGACAAGCAGTCTTTAAATTGTTCCTTGGGTGGTCATCTCCAGGCTAATGGCCACCACCATGAGCTGACATGTCACCACTACTGTCCATCACAAAAATGACAAGGAGGTTCTGGGGACATCTAAAGCAGTAGAAGGCTGGGTAGAGAATCTGTCAGAAGGGTAGCTGGAGGGAAATTCCATACTTAAAATGTTTTTAAAGTCTCTTTTGCTTCAACACTGTTTCTGAAGTCTAAGAGACAGGCATAAGGCAGGCAGACCTCAAAAGAAATCCAGTGGGGCTGAAAGATAACATGAAGGGATTCCAACAACTTTGATATTGTAGCAACAAGGGAACACTGCAGCCCCTTAAAAAAAAAATAAGATGGCTATCTGGGACTAAGAAATGCTCTTCCGATGCCTGCCTTCCCTTTTTGTACCTAGACAAAAATAAAGTGACAGTATAAAGAACAACTCACCAATTTACCCACAGCCCAACAAAACAGAAATATAACAAGAAAATAAATCTTTTAATTCCGATTCACTGAGAAAAAGGACAAATTAAGCAAAAGGTAGATTTTCAACAGAATACAGAGACAAGCACAGCAAAGTACTAATAACTCTTGCTCAAAATATAAAGTCAGCAGATAGAAGAGGAGGTAGACCTACAGCTCAGGGGACCCGTGAGTTTCATAAGGTAAGTGCTGTGAGAAAGAGGGGAATCCTGTTCTGCATTTTGTCCTACCTTGTAAACTCCTCACGAAGGTTGTTCGGCTCTGAAGAATAATATTTAACTCGAAAGTGCAAAGCATAAGCAGGTCCGACTAAACATATGGAGATGGAAGATTGAAGATGTTTTCCCCCAATTTTGAAGATCAGAGAATGGACAAAAGGAAAAACACGTTAACTCTAGTCATACATTCACCGTTACATCGGGGAGGTCACAATGGGGCATAGAAAGCTAGTGAGTTCTTTTCAATCTTTGAATCTGGAAAACTAAAATGTGCTTTCGTGTTGACAGAGACGGTGTAGCTAGTAACTCATTCTGGAATAAAACCCTAACCATCTAGATGAATTACTAAGAGCTGACATTTTACTTTCATCCAATTGCCAAGATATTCCAAACAGATACTAACTTTTTACAAAATACGAAGTGGGCTAAAGGAAAGTGACGCATAAACAGCAAGTGTTCTGTAACCTAAAAATACAGTAAGGACACTGTAAAGTATTCCATGTTTTAAAAGGACCCACGCATACACAACACTGAAGAAATGGGCTTACCACACCTATAAAATCAGAGAGCTTGACTGGACTGTCAGAACTCCAGCTTTTCCATCCTCTGAGTCTACTTTAATAACTCATTAGCAAATGAATGTAATAGGCGTAAAGTCATGCTTCTGAACAGCATATTAATCAGTTCTCATTGGCAAGGGTACCAGATTTCAAATGAGAGCATAGTCTGTTTTTTAATATCTACCAAAAACTCTTATCCAAATTTTAAACTCTAACATTTGGCCAGCCTTAAGAAATGAAAAATCATCCACTTAAAATGATATCTATTTTAAATACGCTCCCAAGTCCTGATGAAAACATAATACCTCAAAAACTGTCAAAGGAGTTTTACTCTCTGATAAAAGAAATAAGTGAGTAGGCTAAATTCTGCTTACTTACTTTTCATCTGCTTCTTTATGGGTTTGGAATGATCCAGCCAGTGCTGAAAGAAAGAAAAAGTTTCTTTAGGAATAGTTCACCAGCTAGACAATATAGCCCACATTTACCCTCCTCTATAAACTTTAGTCATTCTACCCATAAAACCAGGGATTGGGCCAGATCAGGGTTCTCAGGCTGGGGATCAGCAAACTGTGTGGGACGGTATATATATATATGTATATATATATAAACACCCATGCTTAGGTACAATAAGTACATTTTTTCTTGGGAGAGTTAACTTTTCAAAAAAGTGCCTAAAAGAACTTAAAACCTTTTAACTAATTGATCTGTGGAGGCCCTTCTGGTCAGCGGAGTGATGGCAGCTTTTTCCTCCTAAATTTCTCAATTTACACTCAATCTTCTCCCAAGTCACCATCAGCCTAGGAAAGACTACCAGCCACACTGCCGGGAATCTCTGATCATGCATGGGTCTGGAAGCTCTGTCGCTCTAAATGCTAAAATTATAAAACCCAAATTCATGACCCCTTTATTCTTTTGCCAGGAAAAGAACCCCCAAGGAAGCTGGGAAGACAGGCAGGGATTGGCTGGAGATAATTTTGCTCCAGTCAATGAGGGCATTTCAACTTCCTGTCAGTTTCATCAGAAAGAACCCTTGGGTCCTATCCACCGCAGGAAATCACAAAACCATTTCCCTCATATGCAAATTCCTCTATAATGTCTAAGTGGTTGATACCACAGTCCTGATGAGCCTCAGCAGCTCAACTTCCAGGGAAAACAGCATTTAGGACCGTTACGCTGTGAGCCCCTCCAAGCAATCCCGAACCCTGGAGGGCAGGGACGGTGAGCTTTAATAATTCCTGTGTCTCATGCCAGGCACAGAGCACGGCACCCAGCAGGCCCCTATTAGATTCTTGAGAAATAAATACATGCTTGATAGCATTTTTTTAAAAGGAGGCAGAGAGGAACTTTTCCCACCACTTTAGGTCAACTAGATACACACTGCAATGTCCCTGAGGGGAACGTCCGGAACGACACAGCCAGAGTGGGTTTCTCGCTGGCTGCTCGCAATGAGAGGCCCTTCCACTGACTGCCAATGTACTTTCAGAAGCAATCTCAACTCTGCACATTCTAATCATGAAGAAGGTGGGACTAAATGAGTGCGGTGTACTCTATCCCTCACCAAAGAGCTCATTATGACTGTGTGGGGGGAAGGGAATAAGGAAACACAGAAGCAAATAACAGGTGACTTATAACACACAATAAGCTGTGAGCAATGCGATGGGAGGACGTGGGCTTTCCTCATCTCCACCCTCCGCCTCAGCAACCGGCTCAGCAACCCGAATAAAGGAAGATCAGCACAGCAGGATGCGCTGCTCAAAGGCACAAGTGCAGGATGCTTTATCTCACTGTTAGCTATAAATTGGAAATGACCTAAATGTCTATCAACAAAGGAGGATTAACAAAAATGGCTCGTCCATATGATGAAATACTATTCAGCCTTTATTTATTTTTAAAGATTCTATTTATTTGACAGAGCTAGAGAGAGGGAGACAAAGATAGAGGGAGAACACAAGTAGGGGGAGCAGCAGGCAGAGGGCAAAGGGGAGGGAGAAGCAGGCTCCCCGCTGAGCAAGGAGCCCAATGACATGGGGCTCGATCTCAAGACCCTGGGATCATGACCTGAGCCGAAGGGAGCCACTTAACTGACTGAGCCACCCAGGCGCCCCATTATTCAGTCTTTAAAACTGATGTGGGCCTCTTTATCAATGTGGCAAGAGACCCAAAGCTCAACACTTGATGAAAAGAAAAAAAAAAAAAAAAAAAAAAACCAGGATCCCGTTTATATAAAATTATTTTTTTCTATCGAGATATGTCCAGAAGGATTCATAGACGTTATTTTTGGATGTGGGGCTGTGGATGCCATTTACTTTTTTCTTTTTTACTTTTCTGCATAATTTTTTACTTCTAATGAGAATATGATCTTCATGGGGGTGGGCCAGGTTGTCACTCCCATTATTCATTCCGTTGTTTGCCAATGGGGCAGTTTTTAAAGATCAGTTTGCCCCACTGGAATGCCCTAACCCTGCTGCCCTCAACCAAGCAGAAAATCTCTGACCTTAGCCCCTGGAACGACAAATACAGACCTGATAAAAGTATATTTACTTTCCTGCCAAAGTATCATGCTAAATGGCTATGACTAACCTCCTTCCCCCCACTTTGAAATGAATGTACTATAACCAGGCAAAGAAAGTTCTCCCCAGCAACCAGCCTTCTTATCTCATTAGCCCCAGAGGCTCATAGCCTAAAGGGGCTTGTCCCATTTCTTTCCTTCAAGTCCCCTTCTATCAGGAACAGAACACATTAAAGCCCACTGTTCCCCTCCTTCCGCTGTCAAACTGCGATCTTGATCCGAGGCGGTGGTTTTCAACCCTGGTTGCGCATTGCAGTCACGATTCCCCAGGTCCCACCCAAGAACCATTAAACAGAATCTCAGAGCATCGGTGTTTTTTAAAGGCTCCCAGTGTGCCCATTAAATATTTAGTGCTGAAGTCTTCCCACAGCTTCCTCTTACCCTGGAATATATCCTACTGATCTTGGGAATCTTGATACATCCACGACCCCTTCTGAAAATCTTTGTCTGGGCTTTGTAAAATCTCAAGCAATTTCTGGGTTTATTGGCCAGATGTCTATGGTTGGTGTTAACGGACAATTCATGGCTAGTGCTCCTACTGGACAGCAAACTGCTTTTCCCTCTGGCCATGCTACATAAGGAGCTCCCTGATCCATGCGTGCTGGCCTCCGTCCTTCCTGCCCGGCCACAGGGCCCTGCCCAAAGCAAGACGTACTAGGATGGAGGCCTGTGAGAAGTCTGGGGCTCACTAAGCTGGGAAAGTCATCAGAAACAGTTTCATTTTAAAAGCTCCTTGGCCCTATCGGGAGGGTTCCAATCAGGTTTGCTTGCCTGTCCTGCATCAGAAGCGGTAAGAAATCCAGCCATAATCCTAAAACAAGAGATGATAAAACCCATCTTGTATCCAACCAGTTCAAAATGGCCTACCTAACTTTCTTCTCAGCTGCAGGAGCTCACCAGACTCTGAGTACTCGTGTTTTATCCCACAAGACCACCTCACGATGAATACCCAGGCACTACGGCGCAACGTGGCCCTTTAGTAAAATCATACACTACACTAGGCTCGGAGGCCTACAGTCAGCAGCAGCGGGACCTGTCTTAGATGTTCACCTGCATCCCAGCTAAATATAGCCACACTGCCTGTTGGCAAAGGCCAAGGCAAATGGCTCCACCCCTCTTAAGAGACCATTAAACCAGTCACTGAAGATAGACGAGGGCATTTCTAAGTTCAAAGGGCACGACATTTAACTCAAAACGGTCTAGCGTGTTAGAAAGGTGGTTTCTGATCTGAATTTCTCATCCAAGTCAATCTGGCAAAACCCTTTCCATAAATCAAGATGGGAGACGATTTGGCAGAGCTCATCTGTTCTGACAGTACATCAGTTCTGGAACCATGACATGCATAAGGCTGGTTGTAGAACTAAAATCTATACAGAAGCACTTGAACCACAATGGCCAAGATAAGCTCACGGGTTGAAAAGGTAATAAAACCCGCCTGAACAACCCCAGAGCCCTCACCATCAAATGTGAGTAGTAGAACTCATCACTAGCTGCCTGGTACCTGTAGAGTTTCTTAGTTTACAAAGAGTGTCTATTTGTGTTTAAATTAGAGCTGGAAGGAATGTGAAAAGAGATAATCCCATATCCAAGGGAAGAAAAGAGAAAGAAGGGAAAGGATACTTTTGGAGCTTACTGTGTGTGATATGATTTATAATAAGAAATATATATTTGGTCTTAGTTTCTGGCACAGAGCTCTTAAAACCCTTGGAATTTTCCATGCCATAAGAGCAATAAAGGTGTCCTGACAGTCACAACAAATCCCTTTCAATCGCTTCTTGGCCTTTTGGCTAAGACCAGGTGAAATCCCTTTCAATCACACCTGAGTTTATGTTAATGAGGTGACTTTCAGAAAGCACCTAAGATGGGGGCTGGTTGCCAGGGGAACTAACCTGTGACTAGAGGGTTGAAGCTAACAGTCTCGCCCTCCCACCCGCCCCGACCTCTGGGGAAGGGGAGGGGGTGAGGGCCTGGAGCTTGAATCAATCATCAATGCCAATGATTTCATCAATCGTGCCCTTGTAACAAAGCCTCCACAAAAACTTCAAGGGAGGATTCGGAGAGCTTCGCGGCTGGTGGGCGCACAGGCGTGGGGGGAGCGGGGCACCCAGAGAAGGACGGAGGCTCTGCACTACCCACTCAGCCCCACACCTTGCTCTATCCAGCTCTTCCGTCAGGCTGCTCCTGAGTTACTCTCTTTATAACGGACTGGTAATCTCGTGAGTCCAATGTTTCTGAGTTCTATGATCTGTTCTAGAAAATTGAGCTCGGAGTGGATCGTGGGGACCCTCCCATCTATGCAGGTAGCAATCTGGACCCGTGACTGGCATCTGAAGCGTGGAATGGGGGTAGGTGTGGCGTGGAAAACAGTGTTGTAGGACTGAGCCCTTCACCTGTGGGATCTGAAGCTATCTGCAGGTAGACGGCAACAGAATTAATTGCTTGGTGGTGTCGGCAGAAACCCACGTTGGACTGTGTCCCACCCATCACTCGCTCAGGCCTCAGAGCAAATGAAGGTGGCCGTGCGGAGGGCTCAGATGCCCCGGAATCCCATGGCTAGAGAGGCAGGGGCAGAGGCAGGGGCAGAAATGAGGCTGTGTCAGCAGCCAGGGCCCTGAGTCTCCACACCACACACTAGCTCGAAGTGCCTTCCCCGCCTAAGGAGGGATGGCTCCTTCTCATCCACGATGAAGCCCCATAACCTCACTTATACCAGCTACTTGAGATTTCCTTGGGGATTCATCTAAATCAATTACAGAGGCCCCTTTATCAAAAGCTTTCCACCCAGCATCAATATTCACACATGGGCAGGAAAACCCTCACTCTGCCAGCCTTCAGAGACAGGCTGTTGGGAGGCCTATAGCATTTCTTCAGCTGTTTCATACTCCTTTGCACTAAAATAGAAGGAGGCAGGAGATCAGAGTTCGAGTCCCAGCTCTGCCTCCCACCTGGTGTGTGGCCATGGGCAGGCCCCCCGAGACAGTTTCCTCATCTGTGCACTGAGCTCTGCCCAAACACGCTTCTGAAGAATCAACCCAGTGGCCATGAAAACTGTGACAGACCACTGAAATGGAAGGTTTGCCTGTCTCACAGTAACAGCACCCTGACAGCCCCTCCCTCCAGGTGCACCTGAGACCGTAGGAAGGCTCAGCAGGGTCCGCACAAGGGGCACATGGGATGGCATTCCAAGTGATCATCAGAGCGAAGCCACAAACGCCCCTTCAGCGTCCACTGACCCTCTCGGCAGCCAATGAACCCGTGTCAACCTCACCTTGCAGCCTTGGGCCTCTTACTACCCAACCACCTGATCCTAGGCTGCAAAGACCAGAGGAAAAACATCCCACGAGTCTAGAGACAAAGGCCCAAATCACCTTTTCTGGATCCCTTGCTGCAAATCGTACCACCATAAAATGCTCCCTTTTCCTGCTAGGAGCCTCCCCCCCTCCCCCCCCCCCCCCCGAAGCAACTTAACAATGGCCACACCTGCCCTCCAGAACCCCACCCCCAGGACGTGTGTAATGGAACGGGGAGAGCCCAGTGAAAAGGGCTGGCCTTTGCAATGGGGGGTGAAACCAGATTCTGCATCCTGCCTCCGTTCCTCACTTTGACCTTTACAAGGTTCCTAGTGAGCCTCAGCTTCATCATCTGTAAAATGGGTCTGCTCCATGGCTAGTTTTCCAGATGATGAAGGTTAAATCAAGAGTTGTGTGCAGTCTTTAGGTTGATGCCCGGCTCAAAGCTCATCAGAGGGGGAACTCAGGAAATACCAGCTATCTGATCGGTCTGTAAGAAAGCTGGGTGGGTGTAGGCCAGAGCCTCCTTTCTCAGAAGAAAGCTCTCCTCTATAAAAATAGAACTCCTGCCCCTGCTTTGAGCTGTGCAAAGGTGAGATCTACAGAATGGGCTGTGGCCTGCCTTGATATGGAAAAGGGAAACAGGAGGCCCCAGCCTCAACTGCTAAAAATAGGCAATGCCCATAGACTTTGACCTTGCTTCAGGGCTGGGCAGCGCACTATGGTAACCAGGCTTGGCTCTTTGCAGGGAGCTGGGGACAGAAGCTGGGTATGCAGAGAGCTGTGCCAAGAGCCCCGCCACTGCCAGCCCTCCGATCTGCATGCAGGGGCAGGGTGGGGATGTCACTTCTCGCAGGAGCCTCGTGGCAGTAAGCCAACAGCCAAGCGGACCGTTCCCCTTCTGGCCCCCATCCATTACACCTGCCATCAATTGCTTCATTTGTCCCAGGAGCCCAGAAAAATCAACGACTCAGGGAACAGTCCTAAAGGGATCACCTAAATTGCTAACGTTTCTCCCACAGGCAAGGCAGCCTTGCAGGTTCCAGCTAGCCTAAGTGCGACACCTCTGGGAGCTGTGATGACTTCTGGTCCCCCCTCAGCTTGCCCAGCTAGGAAGAGGAGACCCACACCCATGTTAGATTACAAAACCCTTTCTCCTCCATTAACTCACTGAGCCCCTCAGTTTCCCTGTGATACAGATGTCACTGCCTCCACTTTACAGTTAGGAAAACAGGCTCGCAGGGATAGCATACTGAAAAGAGCACTTACCCCCGAGGTCCTAAGACCTGGGTTTGAGTCTGAGCTGTGCTACTCACTGAGGGCCCTGCCAAAGTCGAAAGGCTTTCATTTCACCATCAAGAGAAACATTTCACAAATGGCTTCTAAGGTCTCTTCTGGGGCTGAAGACTGAGGTTTTAGGTGGTATGCCTTGTCAATAAGAGTCACCAAGAAGAAGTAATCCTAAGTCTCAGGATCTAATCAAAAAGGTCTGTTTATATACACAGATAATGAACCCAAGGCCAGATAAGCAAACTGCCACAGAAAGCAAAGCAGCTCAAAGGTTTCCAGGGGGCAGGAGAAGCCTGGGAAGTTCAGGACATGCTGCATGAAGGAAAAGCTGTCGTCTGAGATGGTCTTGAAGGACAGTCAGAAGTTTAAACAGGGTGAGAAAGGGCATGCTAGGAGGGGAACCCAGAAACATAAACATACAGCTAAGTGCAGACCTCACCAGAACACAGCCTGTCATGAGTCCAGCCTAGAAATCAAGACTAATGAGAAGGGTTCTGCTGCACATCCTTGGATCCTCAAAGTCAGGTAGACAAGGACCCTACACCTGCTTTGTGGGGGAAGAAAAGCACATCACGCTCAGAGCTGGAAGCTGGAAAGATGTGAGAGCCTGTAGAGTCTAAGTGTCTGCAGGTGTCTGGCCTTGGAAGGACGCCTGGATCCCGCCGAGTGTGTGTCAGGGCGCCGGGGGACGGGAACGCTGGGCAGCCCAGGGAGCGGAGGTGCATGGTCAGGTCTTTCATAATAGAGTCCCATCCTTGGCTTTCTGGGAATCCAAGTGGCTGGAGAGGGGTCACCTGGGGATGAGGACATGGCACCAAGGCAGCAGGCACATGACTCTACTGGCAGAAACAATGACATGAGAAGCCATGTGGGGCAGACACACCTGCCTCCCCTTCAGAACATGAGAACTGGAAGAGCTCTTAGGAACAGGTCCAAGAACCCCATTTTACAGATGAGAAAACTGAGGACAAGGGAGAAAAGGTGGCTCATCGAAAGCTCCCAAGTAAGTCAGGGGCAGCGCCAGGAACAAGGTCCAGGTCAGACTCACAGTCCAGGGCTGTAGACATTCTAAAGCCCAAAATACCACATGCGTGAAGACACATAGAAGGCAGAATGGAGAAGCGTTTCCGGGAAGCGGAGGGCTGACAAGTGTCAGATGATGGGACAGCTGGAGGATACTGGACACAGACAGGAACACTCTAAATCTGGCACTGTGATGCAGGTCTAGGGGGTAAATGCTGGAGAAATATGCACATTTTCTTAAAAACAAACGGTGAAAAGGATAGACAGAAAGAGAAACTTTGAGGTGCAGGGTAAGAAAACTCAAAGGGTTTTAGCTAAATGACCTCAGTCTTCTCAGCAGAAGGTAAGGCCAAGTGCACGAACAGAGTCGTTGCAAGAACTGGACTGCAGGGCTGTGGTCAGGATTCCGAAGGGGAACCGAGTCCAAGAGGGGCTAACCAGGCTCCAAGAGTAGCCCAGGGGCTTGGACTTCGCTGTATCTGTGAGCTGTGACCTGTGCAGGTGTCAAAAGGCACAGCCTGCCAGCCTGGGAGAACAGATGGGCCTGCGTGTTGAGGGGAGGCCAGGGGACAGTCACGGGGGCAGGAGCATCAAAAAGCACACAGGCGAGAGGGCTGAGGCTCCCCCAGGCTGCGAGAGGGGAGAACGAGGCAGGAGGCAGTGGTTAAGGTCCAAGGCCAGGTGCAGGGGGACTGGAAAGAAGGAATCAAGGGAAGTTATCATGGGACGGGAACAACAGAATTCCAGCTCTTGGAGCGATTGGGTGGTGACGGGACCCAAGTGAATGTGTGCGAGGTTTGCCCAAGTTTCAATGTGAGGAAACAGTGTCCAAGGTATTTAGAAGGATGGGCAACTTGAATTCCCAGGTTGCCCAGGGAAAAAGAAAGGCTGAGACCACCTGCGAAGTCAGAAGGCAGGGCACCAGGTGGCCCATCCTGGACGACGGCAGAACCGGACAGGGAGGCAGGAAGAGGAAAGCTGGTCCACCCCTGTCCTGGGTCCCAGCGGGCGGGGACGAGTCTCCAGCTGGGAAATGGAGAAGGAATCCGACCACTAACTCAAAGCAGCGGCTGGAGAGTTTGTGGCAACAGTCAGGGAGGTAAGGGATGGTGGACAGGAAGTCCTGAGGTGCAGAGGGGCTTCTGGTGGGAGCAGAGGGGGCGACCGCCTAGGAGGCCTGCAGCCAGAGGGATGCACGGAAGTCCTGACTCCACGGCATCATCTCGGACTCAGCGTGACACAGACGTTCTCAGGCAGACCCAATTTCTAGGCATGGATTTTGAGCATCTTAGTCTTAACTGGCACATGTGACCCCCCCAGGGAGTATCTGAAGAAGTGTCTTTAGGGAAAAAGACTTAGCCACGGATGCTCAAACATCTATCAGGGAACTCACCCTTTCACATACAATCTAAAATAGCACCACCCCTTACTCAGTCTGTCTCTCCCCTTACTCTATTTTTCTTAACACTTACCACCATCTGTCATATATGTGTTCAATGCTTTATCTATAGTGCTTAAAAGGGGCCCAGTGCATAACTGATGCTCAATAAGTATTTTTTTTACTCAATTATAATTAACATAGTGTTGTAATAGTTTCAGGCAGACCATATAATGATTCAACAATTCTATACATTTCTCAGTGCTCACCAAGATACATATACTCTTAATCCCCTTTATTTCACCCATCCCCCCCAAATCACCTCAAAAAATATTTTTGATTGTTGAATAAATTACCTTTGAAACCCAGAGTTAGATTTTGTTGGGGAAGGAGACTCTGAAGTCATTCATGCTTTTGAAAAGAGTGGTTCTGAGCTATGTCAGGTTCACTCCCTCTAGCACCCCTGCTGTGGACAGCTCTGTCTCAGGCACAGCAAGGGAAGTCTTTGCTGACCTAACACAACCTCCTGGAGCCTGCAAGATGGTTCTCAGGCAGTGCCAAGACCTGCTCCGCCCGGGCCCCTGCACCCACTAAGTCTGGCTGGGATCACATTCAACATGTTCACAGCACCCGCTCTCTCCACCCAGCAAGAGTCCACAAGAAGATGATGCTGCAGTCTCTGTGCCGGTTAAAAATAAAGCATCATTGAAAGCATTTCTAGACTGGTATATCATCTGCTTTCTATCTACTCTAGAAATGTGCCCAAGTCGCATCCCTATGCTTAGAAATGTTTCCCGAATGCATTCCCCTGCACAACAGGAACGCTTCTTTCTCTCTTCCTCTCCCGGTTATTGGCCACCTCGGGGGTGGGGGGGGGCATGTGAATGAATGTCACATGGGCACTATCACTGACACCCCAACGCTCACTACTGCAACAACATCACGGTTTCATTCCTATTTTCCCTCTACCAATCTCCAGCAACTGTGGATCTGCAATTAGCATGAAAAATCAACCTGTCCCGAAATGTGTCAAAGGAGTACTCACAGCAACCTGGGAAGAGTCGAGGAACTGGAGGCCAAAGTAATCTGTTTCCACGAGGTCCAAGTGGTACACAATCTGATCAAACAGATCCTGGCCTTTGGCATGTTTCTGGAAGACAATTGGGTAGATGAAAACTGAGGATGTGACCACTGGATAAGAATAAAACATTTTAAAAGAAACAAAACCAAAACCACTTTTGTCTCTATATTGTATACGTGTATATGCCACAGTATACATAATTTTTAAAAATTTAATTATTTTGGGAGCATCTGGGTGGCTCTGTCAGGGAAGCATCTGCCTTCAGCTCAGGTCATGATCCCAGGGTCCTGGGATCGAGGCCCTGCATCGGGCTCCCTGCTCAGCGGGAAGGCTGCTTCTCCCTCTGCCCCTGCTCGTGCTCTCTCTCTCTTGCTCGCTGTCTCGTTCACTCTCTCTCAAATAAAATCTTTTTAAACAATTTAATTATTTATATTATAAAAACTCATTATTAAATCTAATTACTCATAATGAAAACAAAACAAAACAAAACACCAAAGAACAACTTCATACAATGAATAAGGAACCAATGCCTTATTATGAAAACTGGTAAATAAAGGGAAGAGGATCAGGCACTGATCTGGCCAGTTGGCTGTAGCACTGGGTAACCAAAGAATAAATGATGGGATATACAAAAATTAAATCAAAACGGGTCAAAGACCTAAACGCAAGAGCTAAAACTATAAAATTCTCAAAACGGAGGCACAAATCTTCATGACCTTGGATTAAGCAATGACTTCTTAGATAAAACACCACAAGCACAAGTAACAAAAAACCCCAATAAAACCAGAGGTGCCTGGCTGGCTCAGTCAGCAGAGCATGTGACGCTTAACCTCAGGGTCATGAGGTCGAGCCCCACACATTGGGCATGGGACAGACACACAACTCTATGAATATACTACAAGCCACCAAATTATACACCTCCGATAGGTGAGTTATATGGTATGTCCGCCTCAATAAAGGTATTAAAAATAGCAGATGGGCAGAATTTCTCTTTATAGTAGTACACCAACAACAAAATGAAGAAGGAATCACAGAATTGCAGTATTACAATTTTGCAACTTCTAATGAATGGTAGGTGCTAAGCACTGAGCCTGGACGGCTACTAACATCGCGACAGAACACAACCAACAACCAGCCATCAAGTACATCCTGATGAAGAACACCCCCTCAAGATGTAATCTTTCTCCCCACAGGAAAAAAAAAACCCAACAACAACAAAACAAGTCTGGGGCTGATTCAACCAGTAGATCCAACAGCCAACTGCAGGAAATGCAGAGGAATGTTCTAAACTACATGGGGCTGCCACCAGCAAGATCCAGCCTGTGGGAAATTCTAGAAACTCCTCAGGATGACAACACAGCTTCTTCAACAAATAGAAGAGACAGAAGTAAAGGGATGGAGGGGCACCTAGAGGTTACAAAAGATCTAAAAGACACCTTTATAAAAAAAAAAAAAGGCAAAACGAAACTGCATTGTGTAGGGACGCACATTGGGTGAGAAGACTTGAAGAGAGGATCAAGAAGTGGTTACAATGAAGTCAGGGGAGTTGTTGCTCTCCGGGGCCCAGAGGGGATGTGCCAGGGAGAGAGCCCATAGTGGACCTCCCGCTGGCTGGCAAGGTCCCACCCAGCTCCTGACGTGGTGGGTGGTACAAGGGTGTCTGCCTTCCCGAACTTTGTGAAACTGAACCTTTGTTTTATGTGTATGTCTGCATTTGTGTTATATAAAACAGCACTCACAAAAAGCCAAAAAAAAAAAAAAAACCTCAAAATTATAGCACTGGATTACAACCTTCAGACTCCTTGCTTCCTGGAAACACTCCTTAAAGGCAACAGTTCAACAGGAGCAGAAGGCTCCAGGTGCAGAGATATTCTCTGGAGCATTATCTACTGGAGAAATAAAGCTGGGGCTGGGGCACGAAGAAGAAACAACCCAAACTCCAACCACAGGGACACAGAGCTGGGCCCATCAACACTCGGGAATACTGCTGGGCCGTTAGGACAGATAATTATAAGGATGAGACAAGAATCAGGAAGATTCTTATGTCGACATTAAGTAAACAGACCACAAAGGAGTAAGAAGCTGTGATTCCAACTACAAAGAAATCTGTCTGCGCTGTATGGTTTGCTTGATAAAAACGGTTTGCGAAAACCAAAAGACCTGTGTTGGGATGGAGAAACCATGGATGGTTTTCTTCCCGAGTGTTCTTTAACACGGATCTTTTGGCAGTCGTTAGACAACAAATACAATTAAAAACACACAAAATCATCGTTCTGGCACTCTTCCTCCGATGTACTTGCTCTCTTACTATCCGGCACTGCTAGCCTACCCAACACCTACCACCACGGCGCCAGTGCCTCATTAGTGGGTTTCCTGGGGGGACAGAACTAGTTAGCATACAGCTTTAGCAGCACCATGTGGCAGACAGAACTGGGCTGGCAGGAAGCAAGAGATCTATGCTCTAGTCCCACATGCATTAACTGTGACCATTAAGCGATTCATAATTTCCCCAAATCCATACGCCCATCCTGGACTTCTGCAGCTACAAACCAGGCATGGTGCCCTGAATGGACAGGGTCGCTCAAACTTGGCAGACCCCAAATCCCGCCTGCTCCCCACCTGAGCCTCTCTATTTTGGTTCAGGGCTTACCATCCAGGGATGTCATTTTAACACTCGCGGAGGATGAACTGAAAACACACATTTCCACATGTGGAAAATAGGGGCAGCTGGCCCAAGCTTCTCTCTAGATCATTCCAAATCTTACGTTTCTGATGTCTTTCTAAAATGGCTCTAATTTAGAAAGAGCTCAAGGGGGAGGTTGGGAAAAGAACCCTTCTAGAGTTGGCTGGTCCTTTCTGCCATGCCGGACTGGCTCCTCTATCGGCAGACCCTTGCTCACTAGACTGGGACGTGGCAGACACAGAGGCTGGTGGACAGGAAATACCATGTTTACTGACTCACCTGTAAACACTTTGCCCCACCCACCTCCCCCAGCTCCTTAGGCTCTAGGTCTCTTCCTCTGGAAGAGAGAATTCCTGATGGCCCTTTCCAGCTCTAAAAAGAATCTGGTAAGATTATGAGGGCTGGGATAGAGGGGTCCTCAAAACAGAGGTCCCAGGGAGTGAAAGGTCAGGCGAAGACAAGAGGGTCCAGGCCACAGCCCCTGAACCCACTGCCATCTATTTCTCCTCCTAGCCCACAAAGTGTCCAGTCAAAACTGAGAAGGCTCCAGGGAACTCCCCCACCTTCCGAAAGGCTCCCCTTTTCCTCCCCACAATGGCTCAGGCGACATCTCCTTGTATCTGCACCACAGCGAGCGCCCCTCCTAAAACCCATGTTTCCCGGGTTTGCCAGAACGGATTTCACACAACACAGCCCTCACCTCAGTCCCTCTTCTGCACAAAAACGTGCACCCAAGGATGAACTCAGCCTGGCATCAGACTCTGTGCAATCAACACCGCCAAACCCAACACCTGCTTTATCTCCCCAGGCCCCCCAGGTACCCTGGGCTCCAATCAAACACATATTCTCCAACCACAATGCCCACCCAACATATGCAGCAGGTCCACCCTACAGTGTTGCCTGTGTCATCCCTTTGCCTGGGTGCCCTCTTCCTACATCCCTAGTCCCATCCCCGTGGGCAGCAAGCCAATTCCCACAGCCACGCTGAAGTAACCGTGGTCATTATGAAACTTCTCCTTTGTGGCACCCTGTCTGGTTCATCTTTGCTTCTTGATCATCTGACATTCTGAAGCTCAATAAACAAACGCTGATGTGGATGGATGAAGGAGAATCCTCGGTTCCCACAACAGTCTACAAATGACCGACTTTTCGGAAGCCTGAACTTCCCGGTTCGTCTCCGCTGGGAATTCTCTACAGCCAGCTGGGGTCTGGGTCTGCAGAACCCTGGTCCTACCATCTCGCCTTCCAGACACCCTGTGTGCTCCAATGCACTGGTGTTCTGGAAACCATACCACACTGTGCTGTGCCTTCTATACACACAAAATATTATCAAGTTCGGGATTTTTATATATGGGCTAAAAAAATCACCAAAATAATTATGGTGATAGTTTCTAAACCTAAGTGTAAGTTTTTACATTTGTTTAAATAAATGTCATTTTATTTAAATTGGTCCATGACATATGCTGTTAAGAACATTATGAGTCCGGGGCTATTATCCCATGTATCAGATACTGATCTCAGTTTTACAACATGTGGGAACTGTGATGCACGCAGGGCTGGGGGGTGAGAGCGGAGGGGTGTACGTGGCGAGAGGGGGTGCTGTCTTTCTTGAGTTCTACAGTACTAAAGGTGCCCATCTAATGGTGGCCTCAACCCAGTTACGAACATATACAGTGTGACCATGGTGGGGTCATGCCCTGAGACTCTTAGAAGCCAAACATGTTGGGTTAGAACCCAGTTGTACCTCTTTTCTAGTAATTCGACTGTGACCTTGGGTAACTGCACTGAGTCTCCGCTTCACCTGGAAAATGGGGTACTCTCACCTGCACCATCAACCTTGCTAAGTCATTATATTAACAAAAAAAGCAAGAGGGGCACCTGGCTGGCTCAGTTGGTAGAGCATGCAACTCTTGATCTCAGGGTCGTGAGCTCAAGCCCCACGCTGGGTGTGGAGCTTACTCAAAAAAATAAAGAAAAATAAAATAAAAAATAAGAAAGCATATGAGCATGCACAGTAAACTGCAATGTCCTATCCACACAAAGGAATTATTATTACTTTCATTCAAACCTCATTTCTCTCACTTGTCCACAGGAATGATACAATGTGCTTTTTGGCAAATACTTAACAAAAATCAAAGTTCATAGAGTCCGTGATCTACAGCGGTTTAGTAATGCCCTTTGAAGAAAAGCTGAGACTAGTCTGATTTTGGGGATTTCTGTAAACCCATGTTGGTCCCTGGAAATCAATTCCTTCCTTCCCAAGTTTTTTTTTTTTTTTTTTTGAAGATTTTATTTATTTATCTAACAGAGAGAGACAGCGAGAGAGGGAGAGTGGGAGAAGGAGAAGCAGGCCTCCCGTTGAGCAGGGAGCCCAATGCGGGGCTCGATCCCAGGACCCTGGAATCATGACCCGAGCTGAAGGCAGATGCTTAACGACTGAGCCACCCAGGCGCCCCGCTTTCCAAGTTCTTAAACGCCCTGATTTTCAGTAGCTCTCAGAAGTCCACCTGGTCTCTCCAGTTGCTCGTGGCCAGCAGTTCCCAGAAGGCACCTGCCTCAGGGCCTGTTTCAGCTGTTTCGAGGAAGTGCTAATCTCATGGTCAGTTACCAGGTCTGCCCCCCCCCCCAATCCTCACAACTCGATAATTTGCTAATTTTCTATGTTCTTAGTAAGAAACTAGCCATTCTGCACACACAGACACACACAGCCTAGGCGTCTCTGTCCCCACTGCCATCAGTACTAAGTCACTAAGAACAAATATAAACTGTTTACTCCAGGATATCTGAAATTACAACTATCTGAATTTACCAAATAAATATCTGAAACTACCAAAAAAAAAAATGTTATCTTGAAATTTCCTCCTGAGAAATAGCATCTCAGCCATCAGCAAAATTTGGGGACTCATAACAGTATCCAGGATCTGCAAGAATTAAGGCCAGACTGTCCAGCTTATAAATCCCACCCTGCCCCCGTTGAAGAGTGCTTCAATGTTTACCAACGTTCCAGGACCCCATTTTGTACAGAGGAAAACTGAGCCTCAGAGAAATTATGTGACCAAGTTCATATTGCTTATAAGTGGCAGAACTAGAATCAGAATCCAGTCTTTCAGATTTTTTTAGGATAGAGTTCTTTCTACCTCACTCCATTGCTTCTCTACTCAACTCATTTGCCTCTGTGGCTCCAAGCACACAGAACGTGTCCTGCAAACAAGAAATATTTCTTAAGCCCAATTCAATACACAAGTACTGAGAGCCTACTTCAAGCATGGTCTGGGCTACAGCTGGGGTACAAGGCCACACAGTCCAACACAAACAGATCTCATGGTGGGGAGGCAGTTACTAATTGGTTTGGAGGGCAGGCAAATTGTGGCAGAATGGACAGCAGATGATTTGCTCACAAACTAACACAGAAGCCAAGACACTGTGCTGAGGGGGACATCAACAGTCTGGGCAGCTCCTGGAAATTCAATTCTGGTAAAACAGAGCACAGTGATATTAATTTCCTGACATGCCTGGCTAACAATCTCTTAAAAATCAGAGGAAGCAACAAAAACAACCGCCCTTAATTTTTGATCAACAGAGAAGAATGATCTTGGAAGAAAGTGACTGCCATCTTGGTGCGTGAATCAGTGAACGGAGACCCTACTGATCAGCTGCACTGAGAACCAGGGTTCTTTCCACGTTGGGAAAGGGGCTCTCACTGTGCTACATGAGGACTGGGTGGGCAGATTTTAGGTTTCACCATTCCATCGCAGAACACTGCCATATTGGCTTCAAGTAATGGAAAGATAAATATAAAACACAGACTGTGTATTACATTATTAATTAACTATTGATCAGCCTCTGTCCCTGGCTGATAAACCCTCTCTGGGCCAAGTAGCAGAAATTCAAAGCACTCATTTGTTCCTTTAATGCCACATCCCTAACAGGGCTGCTGCTAGAATTAAATGACCCCACTGGCCATGATCCTATGAACCTTCTTTCAATCAATGTGGAATAGCTAACATCTAGTGACCTCAATTTCTGTCTCTCTATAGCTCCTTCCAAGCATGCCTATCACAAGGGACTCAATAGTTTAAGGGATGGCTTCCATTTATTCCTTAAGATGCTGAATGAAGTCCAGACACCTAAAACTACTTGATCCTGGCTGCCTGAAAACTGGTTTTGACCAACACTTCCAATGTTATGCGTGGGTGGCTCAGTCGGTTGGGCATCCGACTCTTGGTTTCGGCCCAGGTCCTGATCTCATGGGTCTGAGCCTTGCATCGGGTTCTGCACTCAGTGAGGAGTCTGCTTAAAGATTGTCTCCCTTTGCCCCTCCCCCCCCACTCCCACTCTCTCTTTCAAGTAAATAAAATAAATCTTCAAATGTTATGCTTCCAACTCTCAGTAAGAAACATCAGAGACAGCATGTGTTGAATACTCTTCAATTTTGGGTGACATTCCTAACAGGCAAATTGCAATATGCTATTCCTACCAACAGGGACATTAACAGAGCATCAACAACCTCCCCAACACAAAGATCCACTGGGCAAATTGCTCTTAAAAGTTCTAAGTTAGGGGGGCCTCTCCATGTCACCTTCATTATTAAGTCAGGTGAGTCATGTAATCTGTCACAGTGCTCTTTGCCTAAATGAGTCCACTCAAATCCCTAGTGAATGAGAACAGGGGACAGGAGACTGCCTTGAATGACCTGAACGGGCAGGTGCTTTCCACCCCAGTGGCCTCTATCTTCCATCAAAAGACAAGCAAGTACACGGGGGACTCAAAAGGTCTCAGGTGGCAAGTACCTAAGGTGTTAGCTTTAGTGTGTGTGTGTGTGTGCGCGTGTGTGCGTGTGCGCGTGTGTGCGTGCGCGCGCGTGTGTGTGTGTGCGTGTGTGTGTGTGTGTGTGAAGACTTTATTTATTTGAGAGAGAGAGTGAGAGAGCAAGAGAGCTGGGGGAGGGGCAGAGGGAGAGGGAGAATCTCAAGCAGACTCTGAGCTGAGCATCGAGCTCAATGTGGGGCTTGATCTCACAACCTTGAGATCATGATCTCAACCAAAAACAAGAGTCGGGCGCTCAAGCGACTGAGCCACCCGGGCACCCCAGTGTGTTATTATTTTGGTTTGGTTTTTAACTGTGGTGCTTACAAACATCGTGGCCAGATCTTTCTTTCTTTTTTTTTTAAGATCTTTGTTGTTTTCCTTTGCATCTGGAAGAACCTGGCATTGCTTTAGCCAAATAGAATATGGTGTCCGTAATGTTTTGTCATTTCCAAGGTGAGGTGACCATTCTCTTGGGATGCTTCTCTACGGTAGAGCCAGCCACCATGTAAAAAACCCAACCATGCTGAGAATGCCAGGCTGAAGAGGCCACAGGCAGGTGTTCCAGGCAACTGTCCCAGCTGAGCCCAGCCTTCCAGACATCACTGCCAAAGCACCAGAGGAGCATAGTCTTTGGCCCTCCACACCAGCCCATTTTCCAAAGGAGTACTCCTGATGACCCTGGCTAATGCCATGAGCAGCCGAACAACCTCCCAGCTGAGCCCCACTCAAATTCTTGACTGAGAGAATCCTCGTTGTCATTTTAAGTCGCTAAGCATAAGTGGAGGAGTTTGTTATGCAACAACAGATAACCAGAATGAAAACCATACATATACACAGATACAGCAGGTGTTCATGGCATATGCGTGTATACATAAAAGCTTTGTGTAACTTTAAAAAATGTTTCTTTGGAAATCCCTACACTGTGATGCTAACTTAGGGTATCACCTGCTTGGAGATAAGGAAGTAGAATAATAAACATATTCATTCTAGGGAAAAAAAAAGGAATAAACAAATCAAAAAACTATTCTTCAAAGGCCACTAATTCTCCTTAGGAGAAACATTAAAATCAAGGGTTGGAATATCTGAGGCTGTCTTACTCTACACTCACCAACTACATATTAAGAACTCAATAAATTGCACCAAAAAGAAGGGAGAGGACTGTTACCGATGAAAAGAGACTTAAGAGACATTATTTACTAAGTGCAACGTGTGGTACATAGTAGGCTCCTGATTCAAACAAACCAACTGTAGAAAGGTTTTTGAGATGATGGGAAAACTGAACAAGGACTTGGTAGCAGATGACATTAAGGACTCACCGTTCACTTTGTGGAGCAGGACAACAGTATTATGGATACACACATACACGCGCATGTGTGTGTATTTATATGTAAGAGATACCCACTAGGTGTAACAGGTTAAATGTTAAGTCACCTGGGAGTTGCTTTAAAGTACTCCAGAGAAACAATTAATAAATGGGCCTTGTGTATGTGAGAGTTGCATCATACTATGCTCTCTACTTCGCGTACTTGAAAAATTCCATAATAAAAACTTAAAGCTCACAAACTGCAAAGGAGTTAGGGGATGGAGGGTGTCAACACAGTCTGGCCTGAGCCCTGCCTTTGACAATCCAAGGCAGTGACTGGACCAGTCTATGTCCTCAGTGAGGGTGAAGGTGCTATGGGATGCCAAAAGGGGAAATGACTCCAAGCCCTTAACAACTGATTTTCTTCCACGACCTTAAAACAAAATCCAGTATACAGATTTCTGTCAGGATCCAACTCAGTATCTACCTGTGGATCTTAAGGCCCATTTCATCCCTGCCCCCGGTCCTTGGTGCAGCTTATAAAGGGGGTGCGCTACTGTACTCCATGCCCAACTTCACAGACACAAATAACATACTTTTATAGCAAGAAAGTATGTACAGCAACAAAGGCTAAATCTTTTAAGCGTTGGACACCAAAGTTAAACATTCTACCCTAATTTTGTGGAATCAGTGATTTTATCCCTTAGAACATTTCTGAGGGACACAGGATTGATTTTTAACCTTGAACTAAAAAAACGCCATCATCTGTGACCAAGCAGAGTAAAAACATTTGATACGGAACAGAACACGCTCCCTGGTCTCGGATAGCCACAATGAGCAGGACTTGGTAAGGAACCCTACTCAACATCCAAGTTACCAAGTAAGAATGTAGGAATGTTCTAGAAATCAGTGCACTTAAGTCCCTCATTTTACAGGTGGGTAAAATGAGGCCAGAGGCAGGTCACACTGCCAGGCAGCCAATGCAAAGTCAGGACTAGAACATGAACCTTCTGACCCTGGGACCAATACAATTTTCCTTCTTTGGTCCATCTTGAGACAACTGCATTATGGATGTTATCTCAACAGGAAAAAAAAACAGGCAAGCCTTGCGTTTCTGAAAGGTTAAGAACCAAATATGCAATACTAAAAAACCAGAATTTCAGTGTTAAAAACTCCTTAACTATAAAAAGCACTTGGTTTGGGGAAATATTTTTGGCTTTTTAAAATGGTGGTTCAGGGAAAAAAAAAAAAAAAAACCCACAGGAGAAAGGAAAAAGAAAATGAAACAAATTTGTGCCTGACTAAACAGTAACACGCAATTAAAATGATGGATGTCTTTGTGCCAGAGGTTGAGTTTGAAACAAGCTGCTGGAAGAAGGGCAGCCCTGAAAATAAATTGCTAAATTACTTTTTGCAGCCAGATTGCAGATTCCCCCGCCATGCAATTCTGAAAGCAAATAACCCCACATAAATAAATATGCAACGAATTCCCAGGGAAACCAGCCAAGAAACATGAAGAGAACTAACTTTGGGTGGAAGACTGCCTCCATCCATCCGGCGATTTAGAAGTGTGACTCAATTTACAAAATAAGGCAGGTCAATGCCACCTCATATGTGCGAAGCTTCCCTGAACTCCCCAGTCCCATCGTGACTGTTCCCCTCCTCTGTGGCCCTCCAGGAGCTTCTGGATGTTGCAGCCCACCCCATGATGCAGTGGCTGAAGGCACGGGCTCGAGGGTCAGCATGCTGGGGGGCTGAGTCCCAGCTCTGATACTCCACTCAGGCTGAGTTTGGGGTCAGGGAATTTCTTACCTGGTCAGGATGTTTGAGCCAAATGAAATGAAATGAAATGAAGAATTTAAAGGGGCTTGACCCCAGGGTGCGCCCTTTAGACACCCCCAGTGATGGAGGTGGCCTCTTTCTTCCTAGCATGCCCATTCACAGAAGGACATGAGCTCTATGGAGATCAAGTAACAGGGGAGTATGTCATGGGCTGAACTGTGTCCCCCCAAATGTCATACATTGAAGCCCTAACTCCCACCCAGTATCTCAGAATGTGGCTGTATTTGAAGACAGAGCCTTTAAGGAGGTGATTAAGTGCAAATGAGTTCATTAGGGTGGGCCCTACTCTGATCTGACTGGTATCCTTAAAGAGAGAGAGATGAGGTCACACACAGAGACATCGGGGATGCCCGCACAAGGGGCAAAAAAATCCATGCAGACAGGAAGAGGAGAAGCAGCAAGGGGCCAGCCAGCTACAAGCCCAGGAGAGAGGGGGGCCTCCAGGGAAGCCAACTCTGCCAGCACCGTGATCTCAGACTGGCGGCACCAAATAAATGTCTGTGGCATTTTGTTATGGCAGCCTGAGCTGTCTAATACCGGGAGTTACACGGTTTCAAGTCAGAACCAGGTTTGAACCTGGGTTCCGCCATTCACAACCAGCACAAGCCCAGCTAAGCCCCCTAGCCTTTCAGGGTCTGTTTCCTGCCTGTACAATGGAGATGATATAGCATCTGGTGACGTGTGGAGAAGATGAAAACCCGCAGCTGGCCTGGGCAGAGCCAGGGCTGTGCCCAGGACCGCAGACTCTCAGCCCCAGGAACCTCCCACCATAGCCCTCTGGGGATCCAGAGCCTTCGCTGGGTGGTACAGCTTGAGTCACAGCACAGTCATGGAGCCCAGCTTCCTGGGGTCCCACCCGGAGCTGGTATTCTAGAAGCATGGGCGGTGAACCCGACTAGCAAATTTGCCCACAGTTTAGAACTTTTAGGGATCACACCAACTGCTAAGACACAGAATTTTCAGGCTTTTTACTTGGCTCTGTGTGTGTGTACAATTTTCAAAAAAGTTCATGAGTGGAAAAGCACATAAGACTTTTAAAAAACCTTGGCAATTAAGAGACATAAAACTATAACAGGCACACCATCCATTCATGTGATGGAGGGGTATACAAATCAAGTTTTTTTTCTAGTTGGCCTTCGATTTTTCCCCTCTCTCTCTCTTTTTGGTGACTCAGTAGTGTTTAAAAAAAAAAAAAATCTCCTGCAAGAAGAAGGCAGAGAATGACACATTCAGATGGAGGAAAGGAGGTGTGATGCTTACAGCCTGTAGGTTTGGATTTGTAAGGATGGCATTAACAAGATTATTTCCCTGAGGTACGTGGTTTGTGGTTAGTGTGAACTATTATAAGAACCTTGACTGTAAGTTCACCACCCAAAAAGTTAGTCCTTCATAACCATTAACTAAGAAAAAAATTTTCCAATCATATATGTATTTTTTTTTTGAGAGAGCATGAGTGCGTGCACACACTCAGGCAGGGGGAGGGGCAGGGAAGAGGGAGGCGGAGAAAGAGAATTTCCAGTAGACTCCCCACTGAGCATGGAGCCTGAAGTGGGGCTTGACCTCAGGACCCTGGGATCATGACCTGAGCCGAAATCAAGAGTCAGACACTTAACCAACTGCACCACCCAGGTGCCCCACCAATCATATATGTTATTTTTTTTTAAAGATTCCTGTCTGTGTCTTTTTTTTTTTTTTTAAGATTTTTTATTTATTTATTAGAGAGAGAGAGAGAGCACAGGTAGGCAGAGCGGCAGGCAGAGGGAGAGGGAGAAGCAGACTCCCCGCCGAGCAGGGAGCCCAATGCGGGGCTCGATCCCAGGACCCTGGGATCATGACCCGAGCCGAAGGCAGACACTCAACGACTGAGCCACCCAGGCGCCCCTCATATATGTATTTTTAAAAGCAACAACAGAATACCAAGCAAGGTACAGGCACTAATTGGTATTATTGTGCAATGTTACTTTAAAATAGAATACACAAATAAGAAATTATTTACAGAACTCAACACCTAGGTACAAATAGAATAACTTCTTTAACTTCTGTGGATTGGTCATAAGCTAACCCCAACTGTCCCCAGCTCAAGCAGAACTAATTCACCTGGAATGTCTTAACACACAAGATCCCAGCGTCTCAGGACTTCAAATCCACGTCAAAAGGTATTCCTACAAGACTGCCACTAAAGCAGGCATTGACACCCCTCCCCCAACCTACCGCAACCCTCATACCCTCTAGGAGACCAACAGAACGTAAAAGGAGGAGGAAGCTCTGTGCGGGGTTATGCAGGTACCACCCCCACACAAGCCACCTTGAAGCATTCCTGCCGGAGGTGCACAGACGGGGCCATGTACAAGAGTGAAGTGGGCCATGATGAATGGCGGGGGGGGGGGGGGGGGGGGCAGGGAGCATGGGGCAGTCACCACACAGATCTAGCCAACTGCCACTCTGGGAATTCAGATCTTCCAATTATTTTTTTTTTAAGTCTACAAATTTGAATTTTTTTTTAAGATTTTATTTATTTATTTGAGAGAGAGAGAATGAGAGATAGAAAGCACGAGAGGGAAGAGGGTCAGAGGGAGAAGCAGATTCCCTGCTGAGCAGGGAGCCCGATGCGGAGTCGATCCCAGGACTCCAGGATCATGACCTGAGCCGAAGGCAGTCGCTTAACCAACTGAGCCACCCAGGTGCCCCAAATTTGAATTTTTTAATGTGAAATGTGGTGATTTTGTAAAGCCTGGCATCGACCTCTAGTTTACTTTTTAATTGAAGGGTGACATACACAGACAAAAGTGCCCAGGTCAAAAAACAGGATATTACCAGACTTCCAGAAGCCTCTTTCCCATTTCTACCCCTTTCTTCCATCCCACAGGTACCAAAGATTTGTTTTGCCTGTTTCGAAGTTCATATAAATGGAATCACACAGCAGGTACTGGTTTACAGCTGCATAGGAATGTGGGGACAGTGCCCCTCCAATCCACAGGTCTTGTATCTTTGAACAAAGTCACACAGGTGGTACTTTACAACCCTAAGCTGAAGAGAAATGAGACCCAAGTAGATTTACAGCAGAGAATGACTTGGAATCACAGAGGTCCCAAGGAGTCAGAGAGTCAAAGACAGACGAAGCCAGGCATGGGTGGAGTGAGATGGTCAAAGTCCCACAGAAGGGGAGGGTCTGTTCCTGGATCAAAGTGATAGCAAAAGGACAGGGACAAAAAAATAGGGGTGGTGGCAGGTGCCAGTGGGGGAAAGCCAGAGTTCAAGATTCATGGCCACCAGCAAGGCAGAAAGTAAGCAAACTGGAGAAAGCACAGCCAGGGCTGGCTGGGACCAACCGCAGTGCCCCGAGAGTCTGCATTTTCCCCAGGAGTCCCGGAAGGAGAATTCACTGGATTCCTGAAGGGAGGAATCAACAAAGAATACCCGGTCCACTCTTTCTTCAGAAAACTTTTTATTATGGACAATTTCAAATAAACACAAAACAGAACAGCATAGTAAACACCCGCCACTCAGCTTTAACAATTACCAACATTCTGTACCCCCTTTATTCATTCCTCCCCACCGCTCTCCATTAATTTGTTACACATCTTTTTTGGCTGGCGGTAATAAATTTACTTATACTGAAGTGCACAAATCTGCGCTGTTTCATTTTGACAGGTGGAAACATCTGTGAAACCCCCTCACCCTGGTACCATTCAGCACATTCCCGTCTCCCCATAAAGTTCCCAGGCAATCCCAGCGGCCCTCTCCAGGCCCCCAGAAGCAACGGCTACTCTGATTTATCTTCTCCACAGACTAGCTCTGCCAATTCTAGAACTGCATATCTGTGGAATCATATGAGGGGGGTACTCTTTTGTGGAACATTTACTCCACTCAGCATAACGCATGGGAATGCAAAAAGAGGAGGTTTAAAATTCAGTTTGGGCCAAACCAGACAGACACATCTCCATCGCCTTCTCATGCCATCTTATGTAGACAGCTATAAGATAAACAATTGAGACTAAAAATAACCCACACTGGGATTCAGAGCCATGATTTTCAATGGACTCAAGTCCTGCTTTCTTCCCTGGGTCCCATGTGCCAGATACGAGTTTCTGCACATTTTAGCGACAACTGTCTCAGAGCTCTGACTGACAAGAGCTGACTTGCAATATGCTCTGCAAAGCAAAGTGTATCATTATTTTTTTCCTGTCTCCTGCCCTGGCCCTTAAGCAAGAAAAATGGGAGAAAAGGGTGAAAAAGCCGTAGAATTCTCAGCGAACGCAAAAGACACATCTCACTAAACTGGCCCCTGCTTAAGAAAAAAGATTTATCTCTGACTCAGTCTTGTATCCCCCCCAACCCCCTGGCTTGGCTGTGTGTATACAGCAGGCACTCAATAAATGCCTGTCTCTTCATTATTTGCTCTTCCTTGAAAATGTCCACCCTGCCCAGATGTGGACGGCCAAAGAGCAGAATAGCCAAGAATTTAGGGTGCCTTCCTTTTGTCGTCTGTAAAATAGTGGCAGGAATACCGGCCCCTACGCTCAGGGACTCTGTGTGAGCTGAGAAATCCATGTGAAGCAGCCAGCCCAGTGCCCGGAAGAGAACAAGCGTCTAGAGACCTACAGACATCAGCACTGGCCCTGGCTCCTCCTGGCTGGCCCTGTCGGACGTGAATGGCATTCCAACCCGTATACCAGACTCTTCCCCAGGAGTCTGATCCGCTGGCCCCTCACACGGGCCTCATCTAAAACACAACCAGTAGTGAATCCAGGTTTTGTGGTGCCTTAAAATACACCATTTGGAGGTCCTTTTAAAGAAAGAATACACACCAAAAAATCTTACATTTGCAAACCGTACAAAAGCAAAGACCAAGCTGCCACAGTACCGGGGCCCCTCTCTACGGCTGCTCTGCCCCCAGGATTCTCTATCTCCCCAAGCTGCCATGCACAAAACATGGAGGTCCCATCTCAGCTTCTCCATCACCCTTACTCCTAAAGCCAGCCACCAAATACACTGGATTCCAGGTCCTCAAACTCCACTGCACCTGCCTCTCCTGTCCATGTCCAGCATCACCCTCACTCAGACCCACGATGCCGGTGACAGCCTCTTAGCTTCACCATCCACCTTCAAGCACCCTGCAGAGCCAAACTCCATGCGTCCAGTGGTGTTAGCCTCCCTTCCCGTCTCCTCTGCTTCTCTTTTTCAGACACACCCTCCTCCTGCCCTCCTCGGTGAGGCCTTCTGTCACACTGTTCTTCCACCTGGACTGCCAATCCTCCACCGCTCAGTGTCAAAATCAACCCCACAGTCACCTCCCCTGAAGCCATCCCCAGTGGAAATCCACCTCTACTTCCAAGGAACCCCTACACGATTTCACCCTTCCAGCTAGGATGGTGCCCAGTCATTCTGCCTGGTATTATGGTTATCTGAGAAGCACAAGGAGGTGACACAGAGATCCAAAGAGTCAAAAGAATAAATGTACCCGGTCTGTGTACCCCCTCAGCCAAATGGGAATGAGAACACCTGCTCTGCTGGCATACAAATGTTAAATGAGATGAAGACCGGGGACACACAGGAAGATCCAACATTCACAGGAGGGCTCAGAACCTGTGGCCAACCTCAGCCCTATCATGAGCCATAAGTTCCCGGTAATGTGCCTTCTCATATCAGTCATTGTGGATCCTTCTATACCAGGGTGCAGGTGCTTTCTTGACTGTAAAGATAAGATTTCTCCCTCCCATGACAAGGATCTTATCTCTCCAAGCCTTTCTTCACATAGAAGAGGTAGTACAGTGTAAAGATCAAGAACATGTTTTTACCAGGATTTTTTTTTAAGTATACATAGTATGATCACATTTTTGTTGGGGAAAAAAAAAACAAAACTTTTTCTGCCAACCCTTAGAGAAAAGGTCACAGGGATATACACAAAATGTTAAAGTGGTGCTCTCTTGGTAGAGGTATTTTATGATACGTATTCTGTACTTTCTTTACTCAGTAATCCCTAAAAATTCGAAACTAAACAAGTATTGCTTTTATTTTTTAAAAGTGCAGGGGTGGGGTGCCTGGGTGGCTCAGTCGTTAAAGTGTCTGCCTTTGGCTCAGGTTATGATCCCTGGGTCCTGGGACTGAGCCCCCGCACTGGGCTCCCTGCTCAGCGGGGAGTCTGCTTCTCCCTCTTACCCTCCTCCCACTCATTCTCTCTCTCTCTCTCTCTCTCTCAAATAAATAAAGCCTTTAAAAAAAGAATAAAAAAATAGAAAGTGCAGAACTGGTATAACAAGGTAGCATAACTTTTTTTTAGATTTTATTTATTTATTTGACAGAGGGAGACACAGCGAGAGCAGGAACACAAGCACGGGGAGTAGGGGAGGGAGAAGCAGGCTTCCTGCTGAGCAGGGAGCCCGATGTGGGGCTCGATCCCAGGACCCTGGGATCATGACCTGAGCCGAAGGCAGACGCTTAACGACTGAGCCACCCAGGCGCCCCTCAGGTAGCATAACTTTTTTTTTTTTTTACTTTTTAAAAAAAAAAAATTTTTTTTTAAATAGCATAACTTTTTAATAAAACAAACATTTTCTCATTATTTTTTCCCTTTTCTTCTTCCTATTCATGCATCTAGCCTTTCTGATCTCATTACCTTCAAGAAAGGTATGACCAGGGGCGCCTGGGTGGCTCAGTTGGTTAAGCGACGGCCTTCGGCTTGGGTCATGATCCTGGAGTCCCGGGATCGAGTCCCGCATCGGGCTTCCTGCTCAGCAGTGAGTCTGCTTCTCCCTCGGACCCTCCCTCCTCTCATGCTCTCTCTCAAATAAATAAATAAAATCTTAAAAAGAAAAAAAAAAAAGAAAGGTATAACCAGAAACTGAAAATTAGGGGGGGAAAAAAAAAAAGATGAAGAGCCTGGATGCTGGAGCCAGACTTCCTGGGTGTAACACATTCTAGTGGCAAGAACCTAGAGATGGTATTTGACTGTTTTGCACCTGGTTCCTTGTCTGCATAATAGGGCAACAGTCACCCTGTACATTTTTTATGAGTACAAAAAGCCAAGAATTAACCAAGTAAGTATACAGGGAAGCATTCAGAACTATATCTAGCATACAGTAGGCACTAGTTTTATAAGAAATCTTTTAGGTGGGATCCCTTTTACTTTTTAGTTCTTGAGACTCAGTCCTCAACATTTCAGTGATCCTGGAATACCAGTTGGCTTCCAATGTCAGATACACAATCCTTAGACTCTACCTCTGACATTTGCGAAAAAACTCTAACAAAACTGACCCACTCCGATTAAACCAAGAACTTTAACTGTAGAATCCATCTTGGCAATTCTGTTCTGCAGTCTCCTGAGAGGTACTTCTCATGGTTTCTGCTCCTGGAGCTGCATCATATGTTATCCTAATGCTGTAGATTAATTCTCTCCTGATGTTGCATTTTTGCCCTTCAATTTCTACTTCACACGTTGAGTTTAATCTCTCAAGGTCAAGGTCAACAGCAGGCAGCGCAGACACCAGCAGGACAATGAAGAAGCCAAGAGCACTTATGTGCTGTGTGTGCTCTTGCATGTTGCTTAACCTCTCTGTGCCTCCATCGCCTCATCTGCATAATGAGGACGCTCATAGGAAGCATCTAGCTAATACAGTTGTGAGGAGTCAATGAGTTAAGCCATGTAAAGTGCTTCCATTAATGTTAATGGTCAATGTTCTCTGGAAACATTATGCTAAGTGAAAGAAGCCAGACACAAGAGGCCAAATATTCTGTACGATTCTGTTTATATGAAATATCCACAGCTGGCAAATCCACAGCGACAGAAAACTGATTGGGGGTTGCCAGGGGCTGGGAGGAGGGGAGAATGGAGAATGACTGCCTCACGGGTACAGGGTTTCCTTGTGAGGTCACGACAATGTTCTGGAGCTAGGCAATAATGATGGGAACACAACACCGTGAGTGTACTAAACGTCACTAATGATCAATTTTTTATGTGTATTTTACCAAAAGAAAATCATTTGCCAAAAAAAAAAAAAAAGTCAATCATGTTTCCTATTACTCGAACTACTACATGGACAACTACTATAGTAGGAAACATACTGGTTCCCCTGCAAGGCAGAAGTGGCCCATGGGCTCTCAGGCAGCAGAGGGAAGACTCTGTAGGAGGGGGGAGGGTGTCTGAGACAAGGCTCACAGACATGGTAGCCTCTGAGATGCGCCCTGTGAGACAGCCAGACCCTTCTGAGGCAAGAACCGGCCAGTAAGACGGGAAAGAGCACAGCAGAGGCGAGCAGGTGAGAAGTCAAGCATGGGGAGTGGAGGCGGGGGCTGCCAGAGGACCAGCAGGGTGGCAGCCGGCGGGGGGCAGACCTGCAGGAAAGTGGACGTGGAGCCTGAGAAGGATTTTAGGTCTGGTTCTGAGTTTCCCAGTTGTGGGATGGGCAAAAATCCTCCTGCTGAGCTTCCTGTAAAGGTAGAATGATGGGCGTTCTACATCATTCCCATCATTGTCTCACAAAGGTGCTATCGGGATTAAATATGGCACCAAACTTAAAACACTACACAAACGTAAGGGGTGTGATGCCGTGGAACGCTGGTTCTCAAACTTGGCTGCACAACAGAATTCCCTCAGGAGTCTAAAAAAACCCTGTAATGACCGGGTCTCTGTTGGTAGTGCCCCAGCAAAGCCAGGGGGCAAAGCAATGATGTGCTGAAGGCTGGAACACAATACAAAGCGGATCCTCAGGGTGCAGATGATGGAAGAGGCCTGAAACCCTGGGGTGGGAGAGCGGAGCAGTCGTGAAACCTTGAGGTTGTTCACAGGCTGACCCTGCGCTACCACGGCAAAACTAAAAGTGTTCATTCTCCTTTTTATGAGAGATGGCAGGTGTGCAATGTACCCCCACGGAGCTTCTAAGAAGGGCCCACATTTTTAACCCCTTCATATTCCCCATACTGGGCCTCGAGCACACTAGATGATCTCCATTTTGTGTTGTTTTTCACAAAGAAGCGAAATAAATGAAATCACACAGGTCTTGTCAGTCAACACACTGTAGCTCTCTGGACAACTCACATATGTGGAAGAGCTCATTCCCTGAAGTGAGTTAATAAGATAAATGGCGTGTCCCCAGCAAGTACACACCGTTCTGTTTCTTTTAAAAGACAGTGCGTGGGTTTTGCATTTTTCTTCAGGGGTCTCAGAGGAATGATCCACCACAGCTTTTGGAATAAAGCTACAGACTTTTGGACTTCAAAGCAAAATAAATCCCACAGAGGACACCGACGACGTATCCTGAACAAACACTTCCCACCTTGGACTCCCTGCTCTCCCAGTACAATATCCCGCCACCCGGACCTCCCTGTCTCAGCTTCCACCCCCAAGAGTCCCGGGGGACCTGCCACTGCCAGCTTGCATGCATGAACGGGGGCTGGTTGCAAGCCAGCCTGAGCCCCTCCCTGGACTCTGACCGGCCACCCTCACTTCCACCCTCGAAGCACTGTGTCACTCAGCACACACTGCATCCGACTGAGTAGGTGGCTTGGACCTCGGGTCTCAGGCCCCGGCTAACAGGAGCAATAAAAGGGCTGTGGCCAGTGAAACGCCATGTCACAGGCCGCCAGAATGCTCTGCAGGTTAATCACTAACCCTCATAAGCCTTTTACAGTTTACTGGGTCTTTCCTGGATGAAGCCCATGTCCATTTCATGGCCAGGCCACATGGCAGGCAGTGGTTCTCCCCGAGCCCGGCTTTCAGAAGAGGTAGGGGAGTCTCAGTGAGGCAAAGGGGGGCCACGGAGCAGCCAGGAGGGCTGCGTGCAGGCAGCGGCTCTTATTACACACTAATTACTGCTCATTTGCCACAGGTGAGCAGTACCTGGCCTCACGGCTGCACGGAACCACTGAGAGTGTTCCAACGCAGACGGGAAAGATCCGCCATCCCAGGATGAGGCCCTGGGCCATGAGGCCTCCAGGGGCTCCGTTAGGGGTATAACCCAGTGGTTCCCCCTGCCCTACCATCTGCCCCGTCTCCCCTCTCTCTGAAGAGTTCGTTGATTCTGCTCCCTAAAATGTCTGCTGGCATCTCCAGCCAGGAGACATGGAAAGGGCTCACTGGGGACCTCCCAGAAAATGGAAAGGAACCCAAATAGGAGTGAGCTAGAGGAAGAAAGAATCCAAGGTCAAGGGAGACATTCAAAACCAAAGTCAAGGAGAGGCGCCTGGGTGGCTCAGTCGGTTAAAGCATCCCCCGACTCTGGATTTTGGCTTAGGTCATGATCTCAGGGTCACGAAACTGAGCCCTTCATCGGGGCTCCAAGCTGGGCATGGAGGCTGCTTAGGATTCTCTCTCTCCCTCTCCTCTGCCCCTCCCCCCACTTTCTCCTTCTCTCTCTCTAAAAAAGAAAAGCCAAGGAGCTAATGAAGAAAGAGGAGTTAGACACAGAAGAAAAAGAAAAGACATTCTTTCATCAAATCTACTGAAAACTTTCCAGAGATGAGGAATTTGGACCTTTTCAAAGAAGCAACATCCGATGAAAAATAGAGGATGCGTGGGCTCACTGGCAGGGCTTGAGCAAGGAGCAGGAATCTTGAATGGATTATTTCAAGCCTCAGTGCTGATGTGGCCAGCAGGAAGGCTGTTCTCCCATTTGTCTTCAGAGCCCAACTTTCTTTCTGAGATTTTCTGGTTGCCCATTTCTCCCACTCAGTCCCCCTACCTTAGACCTTCCTTTGAGCTTATTTAAAATTCTCTATGGCACTCTTCACACCAGGTGTAATAACTTGTCTCCACCCAAGCTTCTTGAGGGCAAGGAACCTGTCTTATTGTTCTGTGTGCCCGGAGTCAGATGCTTCAAATAATGCCAGTTCCCTGTACCGAGGGCACCTCAGGGTAAACAAATGTTAAGAATGCCAGCAACAAAATCCCGAAAGTGAGAAACTACTATAGGACAAATCAGCAAATAAATAACCCCAAAAAGGTGAGAGGGGAAAACTCTAGATTAAGAGCTTTAAATTGTTGGGTAGGGAAAATGGGGAGATGTCGGTCAAAGAACACAAACTTTCAGTGAAAGGGTGAACAAGTTTTGGGGGTCTCATATACAGCAATGGTGACTTTAGTTAATTATAATGTACAATATACTTGAAATTTGCTAAAACAGTGGATCTCAGAAATTTACTAGGATACACACCACTGTAACTGGTGAGGCAACAAACATGTTCATTACCTTGATGCATAGTAACAGTTTTTACAATTTATATACCTCTATCAAATCACCAAGCTTTACACTCCAAATGTATATGATTTTTGTCAATTATACCTCAATAAGCTAGGGAAAAATATTTTGAAAAAATTTTTTATAAAGCTTTAGATAAAATATAAACCAAATGCAATAAATGTTTGTTTTGCTCACAAACCAAACAGGAAAATCTGAACACTGACTAAATATCTTCTGATACCAAACATTTTTTTAGGTGTTTTACTAGTATAGTGGATCTATTTATAAAAACATAGCCCTTGTCTTTTAGAGATGTGCACTGAAGTATAAGTTTGAAATTACATGTTTGGAGTTTGTTTTAAAATCATTGGGAAAGGGGGAGCCTGGGTGGCTCAGTCGGGTAAGCGTCTGCCTTGGCTCAGGTCATGATCCCAGAGTCCTGGGGTCAAGCCCCCACATTGGGCTCCCTGCTCAGTGGGGAAACTGCTTCTCCCTCACCCTTTGCCGCTCCCCCTGCTTGTGCTCTCTGTTAAATAAAATTTTTCAAAAAAGAAATCATTGGGAAGGGACGGGGTGAGGATACAGATGGAACGAGTGGCTATATTGACAGGTGATGAAGCTTGATGATGGGTACTTGGGGTTCATTATGTTCATTATGTGGTACGTACACTGGATTCTCTCCTCTTTTGAATATGCTTAGAAATTTCAATAGTAAAAACTGAAAAAAAAAGTAGGCAGAATTGAAGTGAAATCTATAGATCCTACAGTTCCTCACCAAAAACCATGAGCAGCAACTGACTCCAAAATTCATGCACAGCAAAACTGAAGTCAAAACATTAATCCCCAGTTAGTAAGGAAAGGCCTGCATGGGAGACTCAGACAGAAGTGTTCTCTCTTGTTCCATGAGGTTACCTGAGAAGAAGAAGGCACACTGGGGACAATCTCATAAAGACTAGCAGGGAAAGAGCTGAACACAACAGGAAAAACAGGACAACTAAAAAATAGGCAAAAATCACAGAATGAAGCCTTCCAGGAGGAAATACGGTTATGGTTCATAAACATATGTAGAGACACTCAACCTCATCACCAACTGAAGAGTGAAGACCACAATGAGTTTCCACGAACTTCCACTAGACTGGTAAAACCAAAAAAGCTGCACAATGCCAAGTGTGGAAGAATGGATTCACAGACGCTTTTATATGCTGCTGGGACTCTGGGAAAACAATTTCGCATGATCTTACAGGGACCTGCCCACCGCCCTCCCAGCCAGTCCACTCCTGAGTGCACACCCAGGAGAGAGGCTTGCTTGCATATATACACCAGGAGACTCATTCCAGGAGGTTCAAAGCAGCATTTTCCCCTAACAACCCCAAACCGGAAACATCCCAAATGTCCACCAGCAAAGGATAAATTTCAGTAGATTTGTGCAATGGAATACTACAGAGCAACAACATCAATATGGACAAATCTCATGAACACGGTATTGAAAAAATCCACTTATATAAAGTTTACAAACACACAAAACTAACAATATATCATTTGGATAAACATACAGATGCCATAAACCTACAACATAGAAAAGGAAAGGATGAGAGACATATTTCAGGAGGGCAGAAGGGCGGGAAGTGTGGTCAGGAGAAGCATCGGGGGCTTTAACAGCATTGCTGATGTCTTTGTATTTTTTGACTTGTTTTTAAAGATTTTATTTACTTATTTGAGAGAGTGAGAGAGAGCGCATGAGCAGGGGGAGGAGCAGAGGGAGAGAGGGAGAAGTAGACTCCCCGCTGAGCAGGGGGGGGGGGCTGCTCGATCCCAGGACCCTGGGATCATGATCTAAGCCGAAGGCAGACGCTTAACCAAGCATCCCGATGTCTTTGTTTTTAAACTCGGTGGTGGGTACATAGATGTTCATGGTATGATTTTTCTTTAAACTATTCATTTTGTATTTATATTTTCAGTACCAAAAAATTTAAAGACTGAGGACCTGCCCACATGGAGCAACTCAGACAAAAGTGTAAGGGGGAAAACTAAAAGCAGAGAACCCGGGAGGGATGACCAGCATGAAGCAGAAGAGTTTCAGGGGAGAGGTGCCAGATGCCAAAAATAAAACCACGAAGGGAGGGCTGGGGACATCCGAGCCGCCAATGGCAGTGACACTAACGAACAGGCAGGACTGAGTTAGGAAGGCCTGGACCTGCACAAAAATCCATAACGAAATGCGGGGTATGCATGCACTGGACTAGTACTCAGCCTGAAAAAGGACGGGCATTCTGATGCACCCCACACTATGGATGAACCCTGAAGATACTATGCCGTGAGAGGAGTCAGACACAAAAGGATAAATACTGCACGATTCCACTTATGTAAGACAACTGGAGTAGTCAAATTCGTAGAGACAGGAAGTAGAAGGGTGGTTGCCAGGGGCTGCGGGGAGGCGGGCACGGAGAATCACAGAATCACTGTTTAATGGGTACAGAGTTTCAGTGTGGAAAGGTGAAAACAATCTGGAGACAGACAGTGGTGATAACCGCACAGCTATGTGAATGCACTCCATGCCACTGAGCTGTCTACCCAAAAATGGTTAAAATGATAAGTTTTATGTTACTGACACTTTATCACAATTAAAGAAAAAAACAACCCGCAATTCAAAGTGGTTGCAGCTGAGCAAGCCTGGAGGTAGGCTAAAGGAGAAGCACTATCACGCCTACCTCAACCCACCTGCTCAGAGGTCAGGTACGACACAGACAACAAAATCGAAAAGAAACAGGTGTGGAGGCCACACGACAGGGCTGAGGGACGCCAGCGCTGCAGGCCCCTGCGGAACCAGGCGGTCCACGTCCCCCCAGCTGGGCTGGCAGCAGGGACAGTCCTACTTTTGCGACCGAGTTCCGTGCTGGGAAACAAGGAAGCTCCAGATGACCCCACAGGTGGCACAGGACCCTGGGGATCGCATCTTCCAGTCCTTAGCTTCAACAAGGAAATGCTGGGCACTCAGCCAGCTATGACTTTAGGGGAAAGAACCGGAGAAATGAGAGACAGAACGAGTGGCAAAGAGGTTCAGGAATGACAGGGGGTTTTATTGCATGAAATTCTGACCTGTCAAATCACAAAGGAGTTTCCAGGAGCACACGTTTCAAACAGGGAGGCTGAGTGTGCCCAGCATGGGCTGGAGGAAGAGCACTGGAAAATGAGTCAGAAAACCTAGATTCAATTGTGACCCTACCACACTTATTACCTGAGTGGCCCAAGGCCACAAGCTCCCTGAGACCACGTGTAAACGGGGTAATAATACCTTCTCGCACGGTAGCAATTAGAGGAAGTGACACAGATTCTGCAAGCCTAGGGGGTAGGGTTGCCTAACAGAGAAGAGACCAGGTGCTTTGCATATCAACCACCAACCCCAAGACAGGTACAGACAGGTATTACTCACGTCAAGCACATGCACACACATATACAGAGATTGTGGGGTGAATTTAATCTAGAATAATCACAGAAAAGGACACCAAACGGATGAGGGGTTTGTCACGAAGGCTTGGATGGGAGAAAAAAAAAACAAACTCTACACCATGTTTATGCACATGTATACGAAAGTACAAAGACTGACGGGAGCCAGTTGCTATGCAGCAGGATGGGAATATGTAAAATGCTTTTCTGTGTGAGAAGTTTAGTGTTGTTCTATTAAGCACTTTTTGAAAATGTAGCCTACTTCTGACCTCAGTGTTGAAAAATTATGGCCATCAAACCAGAATGCACTCTGGGCGAAACTGTATTCAATGAGTGTGACTGAAAGATGTAACTCTGGGGCACCTGGCTGGCTCAGTCGGAAGAGTGTGCGACTCTTGGTCTCTGAGTCGTGAGTTTAAGCACCACACTGGGGGTAGAGATTACTTAAATAAATAAATATTTTAAAAAATAAAATAAAGACGTAAATCTGATTTCTGGAAATCCCAACTGGCTTGCAAAGGAGGCTCAGAGGTCCCCATCCACCTCAGGACCCAGAAACAGTCTCAGAACCCACTCCCCCTCCCCCCCAACCAATGCCCAGTCCTGCTGTCAGAGAGACTTTCCAGACCACAAATCTCTCCTGACAGTCTGAGCTTATAGCTGGAGTCTACCTTTACTAGCTATGTGACATGGGCAAGTGTTTTAACCTGTCTACTGAGCCCTGATTCTTCCCTCTACAAGTCAGGGTTAACAGCAATAACACCATCAAAGTTTTTGTGAGAATTCAACCAGCCAATTCCTTAAGGACTTAGCACAGACCAGGCACACAGCAAATGCTCAGTAAGACTTCAGCTCTGATTAGCTCAAGGCACACACTCGTGCCTTAAAGGTTCATCGCTTGCTTCTTTAAGATTTAGGGACACAGGGGCGCCTGGGTGGCGCAGTCGGTTGAGCGTCTGCCTTCGGCTCAGGTCATGATCCCAGGGTCCTGGGATCGAGCCCCACATCGGGCTCCCTGCTCAGCGGGGAGCCTGCTTCTCCCTCTGCCTCTGCCTGCCTGCCTGCCTACTTGTGCTCTCTCTCTCTCTCTCTCTCTCTCTCTCTCTCTGTCAAATAAATAAATAAAATCTTAAAAAAAAAAAAAAGATTTAGGGACACAGCCAGAGCTCATAATCCGCCACTAGTCCAAGGAGCCCAGAGCCCAGGAAATGGGGTTTTCTGGCTCCGACCTCCATGCATTTGCACCTGCTGTTTCCTCTGCCCTGACACCTTCTGACCAAACCTATAGCTGAACTCCTGTGCATCCTCTGGGACAACCTGATGTCACTTTGGGCATCAAACCACCACCAACTCCACTCCACAGTTCAGCTGCTCTCCCTGTTCAGCTGTTCCCCCTGTTCAGCTGTTCCCAGGAGCACACGTATTTACCGGTTTTCCCCTTTGATATTACAATGATCTCATCCCACGTGGAGCCCTCCCCAACGCTCAATGCGGTGTAAGTGCTCAATAAGCCCTTGCTGGCTGAAGACAACACACTACGGGTAAACAAAAACATTTTGGAAAACAATTAATAATAAACCAGATTTAAAATCAAGTGGGACTAGTGAGATAAATCCAGCTCTAGAGAGAAGCCCAAGAGGCTGCAGAAGGAGACTGGGGGGATCAGGGCAGAGGGGGCACACCTGGGAGGCTGCAAGGCTCCCACCCATCTCTGCCAGAGCATGTGCATCCCTGGCAGGTGAGGAAGCAGAAACCACCCCAAAGCAGGTGTTCAGAACACAAGCCCCCAGATGTGAGAAAATTCTGTGGTCACATCAGCAGGGCCTTAAACCTGCCAGAAAGCAAAGATGATGGGGGGGGAGAGGCTCCAAGGATGAGGAGTTTGCTTCTCACTCAGGCAGGGGCAGTGTAGGTGGACAGCTCGGATGGCAACCAGCATGGGGGGCTTCCACCCCAGCCAAGGGTCCCTGGGAAGGTAAGGGGTTGGCCAAGGGCCTCCACCCCCAAGAGACACAAACTCAAGGTCTGTGATCCCTATTCAACTGTCCTGAAGCGGTTGGAGAGACTTTCAATCAACCCATGCAAATTCATCATTTTGAGTACATATTTATAACTAAATACAAAAAGAAAAAACTGCAGATGGATATACATCACAATCTTAACAGTGGTTATCTCTGATGAAATTTTAGATGTTTCCACTTCTCTGGCTTCTCTATATTTATTTTCTAGTTTTTCTGCTTTAAGCATGTTCTAATATGAAACGCAAGTAGGGGCCGAAGGCACATACCAACCTGAAAAAAAAAAAACCCAGCAAGATGAATGAGCAGTGGACCCTGCCTACAGGCACCTGCCATGGGCCAGAGAAGGAAACCTAGGGGCCCACAGAACCAGGTGCCTGCTGAAGGGAACACTCCAGACAGAGTGGAGGCAGGGGTGGAGGCCATGTGGAGGCAGAGTGGAAGAGGCTGGGTGCAGGGACTCAGGCAGGGCACCAGGATGAACACCTCTTTTGAGGACAAATTGTGGGTGGAGGATTTCTGCGGTTACTGAGTGGATTTTTTTTTCCTAAGTCCCTATGCAAGAATTTAAGGGAGAGTACTCCCCCCCCCAACACACACACACATACGCTGACCTTTTGCTATTTCAAAATTAAACAGACCTGTGCCTTCATCCCCAGCGGTGCACTAGGGACAGAATTCAATGAGATTATGCACGTGAAAGTGCTTAGCAAGTTAATATTTGTTCGGTCCTAGACCAGTGTAGGGTCATGTTACTGGCACGGGGAACGCTGACAGACACCCCCCTCCCCCATATTAACACTGACAATCCAGCAAGTGTGAAACCACGGTGTGATAGCGGTCACGCCTGTATCCCATTTGGGAAGGATGTTCACCATTCACCCCTCTTCCTCCCCAACTCCCCCTGCTCCCACTAGCCTTCCTTTAAAACAAAGCTATTTTTTTTTTAAAGATTTTATTTATTTATTTGACAGAGGGAGTGAGAGCACAAGTAGGCAGAGCGGCAGCCAGAGGGAGAGGGAGAAGCAGGCTCTCCGCTGAGCCAGGAGCCCGATGCAGGGCTCGATCCCCGGACCCTGGGATCATGACCTGAGCTGAAGGCAGACGCTTAACGACTGAGCCACCCAGGAGCCCCAAAACAAAGCTATTTTTAAAAATACACAAACTCGGGCACCTGGGTGGCTCAGTTGGTTAAGCGACTGCCTTCGGCTCAGGTCATGATCCTGGAGTCCTGGGATCGAGTCCCGCATCGGGCTCCCTGCTCAGCAGGGAGTCTGCTTCTCCCTCTGACCCTCCCCCCTCTCATGCTCTATCTCATTCTCTCTCTCAAATAAATAAATAAATAAATAAATCTTAAAAAAAAAATACACAAACTCACGACCCAGGTAGGGGTCCGGGGTTCCCCATGGCGTCACTCATGGGCTGGGATTGGGTGGAGGTGGGGTCAGCACTGGAGGGCCACCTTGAGCCAATACCTTCCCTCAGGGCCAGGAAAAAGCCAGCCATCCAGAGGCCCAGGTTGAGGCAAGGTATCCGCGCAGACCCTTGGGAGAGGGTGGAAATGAGGAGCTGCCTTCCTCTGTTTTCTGGGGTGTCTTCTATGGTCCCCCATTTCTTCCTACACCTGAGGGTGAAGACCTCCCCGCCTCCACACTAGACCCCACGAGGCCTCTGCCTTCCCCTCCCCCCATACACTCTACTCACTCCCCCTGCCAACTGCTCTGGCCCTCTTCCCGTTCCTCCAGGCCAGGCCCTCGTCAGCCCTCACCTGGGCCACGGCAGCAGCACAACTGCCCCAGCCTCACTCCGCCATGACAGAAATGGGCTCCCTAAAGCTCAGGGGTGACACTGCCAACCCCCGGCTCATAGAGGACCACTGCGCTCCCCTGCCTACAGCAGTTTTTAACGCCCAACATGGTTGTCCTCCGCTCGCAGTTCCACAGCCAGTGCTTTTCACAGGGTGGGTGAAGGGACCCCGTTCACTAGAATCACCCGGGATACTTGCTAGAAGGCCAGCTTCCTGAACCACTCAATCAGAAATTCTGGGGGTGGACCCTGGGAATTTTAACTGGAGAGAAAAAAAAAAAAAAAGTCCCAGACGCACTCTGTGGAGTACACTGAAGTTAAGAGAGCCATTTTACTGGAGTTTCCCATTGTTCAGGAAAATGTGCCCTACTACCAACGGCCAGGAACATACCCCATCCCCTTTCCACCATGCTGTGTCAGGACTAGAGGGGCGGTCTTTCTACCACTGATCCTACACTCACCTCCAAAGGCTAGGCACTCGGGGTTCCCAGAGTAACCCATTCCAATTCTTCATTGAGTGACTAAAGCGAAGTCACTCTCCATGCACAGGCCTCAGTTTCCCGTATATACAAAGGATAGGGTATGTGCTGTCTAGGGTCCCTTTCAACTCCAAAATAAGGTATATGATCTTTATGTTCTATCATGTGCGTTCCTCTGTATCAGAGATTCTAGTTCTAAAACTCTAAGAACTTGCATTTGAGGTGGGGGGTCGGGGGGTGGGGGTATCCTTTCCTTACCTAAAGTGAAACAGGGCGCCTGGGTGGCTCAGTCTGTTAAGGCTCTGCCTTCCGCTGAGGTCACGCTGTCAGGTCCTGGGATTGGCCCCACATCTGGCTCCCTGCTCATCGAGGAGCCTGCATCTCCCTCTGCCCGCCTCCCCCATGTCCACTCTCTTTCTCTCAAATAAATAAATAAATAAAATCCTAAAAAAAAAATTAAAGTGAAACTTTCAAAAAGCATCTCATACCCCATACAACTTCCGATTTCCACAAAAAGAGATGTTTGGCCTTCCTGCCACAGTTTTTTTTTTTTTTTTTTTTTTTTTTTTTTTTTTAGTTTTTATTTTAAAACATTTTCCAAACCCTTTTTTATGTCA
>NW_027397086.1:20225755-20230053 GCF_003265705.2 Callorhinus ursinus | reverse complement strand
CCATTACTAGACATGCTTCCAAACCCTTTCTGTAGGCCAGAGAGGAGGTGTGAGAAGTGGGTACGATTACAACCTACCAGCAACCCTTCAGTGGCCTGCCGTGTACTGAAACTTTGTAGACTGTTGGTCACATAATCCTCCCAACAAATGCTCCCATTTGAAAGACCAGAAGATCAATGCGCAGAGAGCCTGAGCTGCCCAAGGCTGCACAGCCAGCCTGCAAGACTCAAGCACGGCCCTTCTGAAGCTCTCCCTGCTTGCACGGGAGCACAGTGAGTCAGTGCTGAATTCCAGATCCAGGGAAAGCGACTGCGCCAATGGCACTACTCCAGGCCCACAGGCCGTGCCCTCCAAGGCATGGCGGGAGTGCTACCCAGCCAGTCACACACACACACCCTCACAGCTTTCTGCACCGAGCTGCTGGAAGACTGTGCATGCAGGGGAGGGGGAGACGGGGCTGAGCAACAGCCACACGAGCAAAAGCGATGCCAGGGATTTAGTCAACAGAGAGCTAATATGAGTCAACAGCGGGTGCCACTGCCAAGCACACTAATGGGATCTTCAGCGGCATTAATAGAAGGAAAGTGTCTCGGGTAGGCCGAGTGAGTCCCGCCCCGCCCAGACCAGAGCACACCTGAGGGCTGGGCAGGGCCAGGCTGCTCTAAGGAGAGCGAGGCAGCACCTTCCAAAGCAAGGCCAGGTTTTCTGACAAGGAGCGGCTCCCCATGCCTCTCCGGTCTGTAGGGTGAGCCAGGGATTCCCCTGGAAGCCGGGTTTGTACAGCAAGTCCATTTTAGACTGCATGTTATAGAGGGATTTTTTAAAAGACCCTTTGTTCCCATTCTATCAAAGGTTGAGGAACCACGGCAAAGGTTACAAACAGGCAGGCATGCTAGGGGATGCAGCCCACCAGCAGACAAGGGGGCTCCAGGCCCTGTCAGAGGACTGCTGAAGACCATTACAGGTGCTTCTTCCTTTATTATGTATATAAAACCACGGGCCATGGCTTAGCCCAGGAGTGGACTTGACACAGTAAGTATTCTAAAAATGCACAAGGAACATGGATTTGAGATCCTACCACCTCAAGTGTCAGAGTGTCCAGGAAGCACCCAGAACCCACCCATCCACCGGCACCCTGTCTGGGTGAGCCCCCCTCACATCACTTAGCACTGCTTAGAATAAAACGCCGTGTTTCCACCTGTGTTTCCCAGGAGCCTCCAGGCCACCTCTCGTCCACCTTTGCGTGCACAGCACGGTGCGTGGCACACTCGAGACGCCCGATAAATGCTGACCGCAGACAGAGGCGCCCCGGCATGGTCACACCGAAAGTGCTGCTGTGGCCTAGTCCATTTCTGACCCTGTGATCTGAAACCAGATCCGGGCTAATCAAATGGCTTAGGGCAATGCATCACCACCGTGAGGATGCAGAGCAGAGGAATTCTTGAAGCTAACACCACCAGAGGGTTTTAATTACAAAGGAGCCATAGTTAGCCTGGCAAGTGCACGGGGTGCCTGTGCAAGTGACAGGGGACAGAAAATCCAGCTTAGGGGTATGGCAGCCAAAGGTAAATCCTATCTGTGTGGCAGGCAGCAATGCAACACCAGAGTCCAGGAAGTGGTAAAAATCCAGGAAAGCAGAAGAGGAGAACCCAGACAAGTGCGGCTAACTGCCCAATGGGATAGCATAAAAAGTGAGCCGGGGGAAAGGCGCCTTGGGAAGGAGTGTGCGTGCTACAAATTCATGTACAAATTCACTGGGAGCTGGCCGCCTGGCGCTAACCTCGTACTCCGAGAATTAATTACAGGAACTAAAACTGATCTGGGAAGACTAGCAGAGGAGACTGTGTGACGCAGCTCTGATAGCTAATAAATCTTTAAATCGATGAGCCGTGCTCACTGGTGATTTTTCTCGATCATTCCTCCCTGAGGGCTCACATGACAAAAGCCTGCATTTTGTCTTTGGACAGGGTGGCTATACATATGCGTGTGTCTGTATAAATAAAATTTGGGGTTCGCTCTATCACAACGTAAAGCATCAAGAAATCTGCCATCATTAAGAAAACCCGGGGGGAAAAGAAAACACCCAGGGAAATCTTTTGTCAAGCAACCTTTTGTATCGATGTAAAATATCCCCCTCCCCCACGCTCGGTGAGGGCTCCACCAGCCAGCAGAAGTCAGCATTCCAGCCCCATCCCAAACCGTCCGTTGGTATACCTGTCTGGGTTTATCCACCACGCATGCACTTGACTCAGTTTGCGTTTTTCATCTGAGAAACACCACTTAAGCCTGTCGCACAAACCTGACAGAAGCAACACATTTTATAAACGAATCATCCCTGGGGAACAGACAAGAAAATCCTCAAAGAGCACCATCAAAGTTCTCAGGGAGAGCATTCCTCTCCCTGATCCGAGATGCAAAATACGCCACATCCTCTCCACACACCAGCTGCCCACCTCTCCAATCCTCCTGGCTCTTGGGGCCTCCCCTCCCAGCTGAAGAGGAGCTGGAGAGCCTCAGTGGTGGGGAGGAGTAACATTTTAATGCTATTTTAAAGACAACAGATCTAAGCACAGGAACGTTGGCTCCTTTTCCGTGAATAGAAAGGCCCCAAAAGGGTATTATCATAACAAAATGATACTCTATGGAGAGCACTAGGAGGCACAAAAATAAAACTGCCATAAATTGAAACTGTCAAAATTAAACCTAAGGCAGCATTAAAGTCCAGGCCAAGCAGGCTCTGATTTTCCCATTTAAAAGCCTTACAGGTTCCTAGTTCCCTCGCCAAGTCTAAAGAATTTCCCCCACCCGGGAAGGCCTACATGTTTCCTTTGGAAGTCTAGGTATGTTCTTTTTTTTTTTTCCGCGTGAAACCCTCGTAATGATCTGTGACATTCGTCTAAAAGCTTGATCGGCGCTGTGTCCTCAGTCACACCCAAAGATTCCCAAAGGCACCGTCTGCCGCAGCGCCGGGTGCCCAGTAGGCGCCCATTAATGTGCGGATTTGATTTGATCACATCTGGCCCCTTCGGGCTAGAAAGCTGGACGCCCTGGCGGGGCCAACAGCCCAGCCTAGCTCACTGCCGGAGGGGGGCGGGGTGCAACCACCTGTGGGCGGGTGGCCCCGCAGCCGGCGCCGCCGCCCGGGGGTCCCTTGGCCGCCGCATGCACGTTGCCCCAGGTTGGGGGCGGGGAGGGGGGGGGAGTCCGGCGCACTAGGCCCAGTGGGCGCCCCAGGGCCGACTCCCAGCGCCCCAGCAAAGGTCTCTGCCGGTGCAAAGTTGGCCAGGTCCAAGAGAGTCGATTCTAGAGTTAGCTCCCAAGTCACCCAAACCCTTGGGAGGCTGAGAGCTGTAGGGGCTCCTTGGGATGAGAAAGGGGCGGGGGCAGGCATCAAGGAGGTCGGGAGAGAAATGGTCCCCAGATTCCCTCCCAAACTTGGGGCACCTGCTGGGCAGCAGGCCAGGGGGCTTCTCCTCCCCACCATCTCGACAAGGCCTGGTGGCGACTTTGTGGGGGCAAGCAAGCCACCCTGGGGGCAGCCCCGCATTGCTTTGAGATTTTCTAACCAATAGCCCAGCATCAAGAAGGCCCCCGCTGGAACCTGGGGGGCGGAAGGGGAACACCGGTCACTCGCGCCAGGGGGCGGGGACTCGGGAAGAGGGGACTGGGTGAGCAGGGGAGGGAGTAAGGCCCGAAGGACGAGGTGGGAGCCGGAGAAGGCGCGACGCAGCAGCGCAATGTCCCAAGAAGGGGGGCACGGGGCCACAGAAAGGGTTCCAGAAGAGACCGGGACGGAGTGGCCCGAGAAGGAAGCAGGGATAGGGAGTGCTCGCAGGAGAAGGAAGAAGGGATCCCCGAAGAGGTACAAGAGGGGCGCCCAGAGAGGAACACTGGAGGAGGGGAGCCGTCCCAAGGGGTGCCAGTGCCACGGACCGGCCCCGTCACTCACCGGCAGGTCCACGCTCACTTCGGTCCCGTCGAGCAGGAAGACGCGGCAGGACAGGGTGGCCTTGGCAGCGCCGGCGGCGGCGATGTGCACGGCCGCGCCGCCCGTGAGCAGGGGCCCGCCGCCGGCCGGGAACACGCTGCCCCCCGGCGCGGCGGGCAGCGTCGAGGAGGAGGAGGAGGAGGCGGCGGCGGCGGCGACGGCGGCCGGGCCCCCCCGCGGCCCCCCGTCACGCTCGTCCCCCAGCCCGGCGGCCCCGCGCCCCGCCGCGCCCCGCGCGTAGCGCTGCATGGAGCGGCGGCCAAAGGTCCGGCGCAGGAACCGCAGCATCCTGGCTGGGGGCGCCCCCTGC
>NW_027397086.1:20212493-20225355 GCF_003265705.2 Callorhinus ursinus | reverse complement strand
ACTCCACTTAATAGAATACCATCAGCAAGTTGCTGTTCAGAGGTAGCCCAGTCAGCTTACTGGTTTCTAAGGACAGCTCATTTCCTACTGGATAGCCCAGAAGTACTATAGTCGTACAAAGATGTCCACATCCAGAGCCCCTTTGCAGATATGATTAAATCAAGGAGTTTGAGGTGGGGAGATGATCCTGGATGATCTGGGCCCAATCTAATCCCAAGGGTCCTTATAAAAGGGAGGCAGGAGGGTCAGAGTCAGAGAGAGTGATGTGACATTGGCAGCAGAAGTCAAAGTGATGGGTCCAGGGGCCAAGGAATGCACGCAGCTGCTAGAAGCTGGAAAAGGTAAGGACCAGATAATCTCCTAGATATTCCAGAAGGAATGCAGCCTTTGAACTTAGCTTATAAAAACCCATCTCAATCTCTGACTTCCTGAGTTGTACAATAATATATTTGTATTGTTTCAAGCCACAAAGTTTGTGATAATTTATTTCAGCAGTGATAGGAAATGAATACAAAGGCACTATGCAATCCTATCAGTTTGGTGCATTACAGTTTTCAAAACCACCCCTCCACAGGGAGCATCATTCAGTTTGTGATTATTCGCTATCATTGTCTCCTGCTAGACACCAATCTCTGGAAGGACAGGGCTTTTTCTTATTCATCATTGTGTTCCCACCTAGCACTTAGATTGCTGTCTGGTAAGTAGTAGGTGCTCAAAAAACCAAAACAAACAAACAAACAAAACCCCACTTGCTGAATGAATTCAGGATCTCATTTCTTTTTTTTTTTTTAAGATTTTATTTATTTATTTGAGAGAGAGAGCATGAGGGGGGGAGGGTCAGAGGGAGAAGCAGACTCCCCGCTGAGCAGGGAGCCCGATGCGGGACTCGATCCCGGGACTCCAGGATCATGACCTGAGCCGAAGGCAGTCACTTAACCAACTGAGCCGCCCAGGCGCCCCTCAGGATCTCATTTCATTGTCCTATGGCCCTATGGGGTAGGAATTGCTCTTGCCTTTTAGAGACGGGGAAGATGAACGCTAGACTACAGCCTGAGCTCACACTCCTATCTCCTGACTGCAGATCCCACATGCTAACCTGCTACCGACAGCACTGCATCATCGAGAATCCCATGGAGCTACCACATGGCTTTAGGGTTACCTCCATCTCCTCTGTATCCGGTGCTGTCACCTACTGGATCTCATTCAGTCCTCATCACTAGAGTGGTTCAAGCACTCTTTTCTCTACCACACAGAGCAGAAACAGAGGCTCAGGCCTTCCTTTAATTAAATTTCACGTCGCTCAAGTTTCAACCTGAGAATTTCAACTTTTGATGAGCCAGTTTGCATAGTTTGCATTTTGTCTGCTCACAGTGCTATGTATTTCAAAATAGTGATTGCTCTTTCTTCATCTTTGCCTTTTGGACCTAGAAGTCCTGTTATCTGAGGTCTATAACCAGCCCTTCAAAAATGTTAATTGCCATTTCTCAGCCCTCCTCTGTGCTCAGCGTGAACAGGCCAGAACTGCACATGTATCCTGTTTGCCAAGGTATCACTCTTTGAGGAGCCTTTCTGTCCTCAGACCGTTATGCAGAAGTCCCAGTGTTTTCCCTTGCATTTCTGTCTAGAACCATCTCGAGCTGAAGTTCCCAAGAAACAGTCTACGCTAAATGCCTGGTCCTCTTCTTGGTCATCACGGTAGCTTGACTTCCTCAGTTTCCTGGGCAGTATTTGGAGTTTGGTCCCTAGAGTCACCTCTTTGCCTTGTCCTCATTTAAAGCTCAGCTCCCACTTCTTCACCCACCTTCTCAGGTCCACAAGAACTCCCCACAGTCCTTGCCATCACTACTCCAGGTACTCCGCGTCGTCCGCAAACCTTGGAGAGTTGCTCATGCACTCCCCGGCTCCGGAGTAGTTTCACGTGCGAATTAAACAGCCCTGAGCCCTGTCTCTAAGGGACTCCTTTCACAAATGTGCCATTTATTCCTATCCTTTGTTTCCTGGCTCTTTTCCTAAACTCAATAAAATTGTGCCTTCATTCCGTCAGACTCCTTTCTTCATAGAACAAGATTACACTTCAGTATATGTTCTCACCGGCTCTCTCGTAAAGTTTCCCCTCCATAGGCATTTACTGAGACCTTACTATGTACCACAAAGCCTTCCCTACCCTTTCTAGGGTTTGATAAATGTCGGCTTCATCTTTCTGGTGTCATTCCACAATAATGACAGCTAGCATTAATTACAGACTGCGTAGTGGGCAGCCGCTGTGGTTTCTACCAGCCTCCACTTGGCTTGTTTGGGTTACTTTGCAAACTGCCTGCACTCAGAGGCCTGGTGGTCTAGGCAAAACTGACCCCATCCCTTTCCTCAGGTTTGGTGCCTAATCAGGCCTGGCTAATCAGAGCACCACAATTCCCAGAGGCCTGTTACTGGCTCAAGAATAGGCAGTAACCCAAGTCAGGCCAATGGAGGTCAGTCCAGGACCTCTTGCTGAGATTATTGGGAACCATCAGTATTATGCCTGGACCTGCTTGCTGTGGGCCCACCTTGACACCACACGGGGAAAGCCTGAGGATGACAACAATGCAAGGAGAAGCAGAGCCAAGAGATGGAGAGACATCAATTTCTCTCTTTTTTTTTTTAAGATTTTATTTATTTATTTGACAGAGAAAGCACAAGTAGGCAGAGAGGCAGGCAGCGGGAGAGGGAGAAGCAGACTCCCCACTGAGCGGGGAGCCCAACATGGGACTTGATCCCAGGACCCTGGGATCACGACCTGAGCTGAAGGCAGCTGCTTAACTGACTGAGCCACCCAGGCGCCCCATGAGAGACATCAATTTCTGATGTCTATTTGATTTTTGACTACCTGGATCCAGCCATGCCTGAATCTACCCCCTGGAATTTACAATTTAAGGAGTGACTCAGATTAGACTGATGATTTTCCAGGTCCCAGATCTTTCCTCTGCTTCATTTGCTCTCTTTCCAATGCATAAGCATTGTTTTTGAATAGACACTCACTTTATTCATTCTTTAAAGGACTCATCTTCAAGCAAATGACTAGCAAGGCAATACTCATCACTGAATAGTACAGAAATAAATGGAGAGTTAACAAATCTAAAGTTTTAGATACAGAAATGGCAATGACAAAAGGACTCGGTGACTACAACTGAGTCCCAAATTCGTATTTTTAGCCAATCCTTTCCCCCTGCTCCAGATCATATTTCTGACTTCCTCCTCAACATTGAATCCCTAGATCTCCATTCCAAATGTCTACTATCCAATCCTCTGTCTAGGCTCAAAAGATCGACATCTGGCGAGAAAAAAGAGCGTTCCCCACTTCCCTGATGCCAGCCCTAGCACGGGTTTCCTTTCTGAGGACCTGTTTTGTCCCTAGAGGATATGCATCCTGCTTTGGGAAAACACGTGTGGCTCTGATGTGATATAGCCCTAACGTTCCGATTGCAGATGCATACAGAGAGTAGAAATGGGCATTTTTATAGAGCTTGCCCACTCTGCTGCCTTCCTGTCTACATCCCCAGGGTAACCCCTCTTTCTGGACATTCCTGAGGGGTTTGTCTTTCTCTTACTCTTTTAGCCAGCTGCTTACTGTTGATTTTTTTCTATCCAGTGCTTTAAAATCAGTGCTGTCCAATAGAACTTTCTACAATGAAACATTCTTTTTTTTTTTTTTTAGATTTTATTTATTTATTTGAGAGAAAGCACAAGTAGGAGGAGCCGCAGAGAGGAGAAGCAGGCGCCCCGCTGAGCAGGGAGCTTCACTCAGGGCTCTATCCCAGCTCTCTGAGGACCACGACCTGAGTCAAAGGCAGACGTTTAACCGACTGAGCCACCCAGGTGCCCCTACAGCGATACATTCTATATGTGTGCTAATATGACAGCCACTAACCACATGTGACTATTGAGCACTTGCAAGGTAGCTAGTGCAACTAAGGAACTAAATATTTCATTTTGTTGCACTTAAATTTAAATAGCTCTTCGTGGTCACCATAGCAGACAATGCAGGACCAGACATCACCCCTACCCCATCACCAGCAGCTGGGTTCATCTGCCTAATCTCTGCTCCTCTAGTGCTAGGAGAGTCTAGTTCGAAACCGTGACCCCTTTTGCTCTGTCCTAGACTGCTGGCGTTAGCCTTCCCATGCCCAGCCAAGTCACCAGATGATAGCTCTGATCCTCTTTGCCATCAAGTAAAAAATAAAACAAAACAAACAAAACATATCTTCTGTCAAGCCGGTCAAAACCAAGGTAAATTGTGCTTTTGCGGAAAAGCCCTTGGCAGCTGGGCCGGTGGCGGAGGCGACGGTGCTTTTGAAGTCCTGCTACAGCTCAGCACAGTGTGGACACAGTGTGGAAGCAGTATTCTAGTAAGCGAGGCTTCCGTGACTCACCTGGGTTAATACCGTACAACCGAGGAACCACAGACACCAAAGGAACCCTCCCCATCACTTCCTTCTCTGTGGTCAACTTCAAGTCCTAGTTCAAGCCAAGGAAAGCGAGGATTGGCAGAAAGAGAAGGGAGTGGGTAGGGTCAGATGCAAGGCAGGGAAGGCTTAAGAGGAATGAGGTTGGGGGGTGGGGGGCTTCTGAAGTGGGCTAGCTGGGGACAGCTGAGGCCTTGGTGACCTTGCGGGCAGTGCCGACGTGGAAGCAGTGAATGGATTATATGGTTTAAGAGAAAATGCGAGCAGGGACTTGGAGATGGTAGATCCAGACCACTCGTTTTTAAAAGCTTAGCATTGAAGGAGACAGCGAGTGTCAAAGAACAAACATGGGACTTCTGCTGGAGTCTTGTCCGAGACTCACTTTTCTCATCTGTAAAATGGGCAAGTACGACCCATACTACCAACCTCAAAGAGCATCTGGGAGGGGGAAGGAGTAAATGGCATTTTGTGAAGCTGAGCAGAGAGGAGCTGGGAGGAGCTGAAAAGTGACAAATGCTTCTCAGAGGCACCCTGCTTTTCCTTCCCAAGGGAATCATAGAAAGGATACTATTTCTCCGTGCCGCGCAGAGGTTTTATGGTTTATTAAGTGCTGTCACAGACATGACCGCATTTAACGACTCTGCATGACAATCCTGGTTCATAGCTGAGGAAACAGGGGTGCAGAAACATTGTGGGACGTGCCTGAGGCCACAGAGCTGGTGAGGCAGCTCGCCAGGACTGGAAGCCCTGGATCCCACGGCTATCTGGCCTGGCTCTCTCCAAACTGCAGCCCGCCCTTGCCTGCGGCCATGGCAGCTCCCGCCCTCCCTGACTCACTGGGAGGGGGCCCTGTGCTTCTGCCGTCCCCAGAGCCAGTTTCTGACCTCCGAGACTCCGCCCTCTTTTTCCTCCCTTAGTCCCCTATGAGACATAAAGGCGGGGATTTGGATGATACTAAGATGGAAGCCACTGCCGGCCTGCCCTGCCCTGCCACTCCCCCGAGCCTGGGCGATTCCCAGGGGAAACAGGCAGCGAGGGCATTGGTGACGGAGACAAGCTGGGCTTTGTTTTGGTTTTGCTGGGCTTGCCCCGCACCCAGGGCCCTCTGATAAGGCTGAGATGGAGCCCAAGGCCTAGCCTGAAGGCCTAAGACTCTCTCCTCTCTCTCTCTCTCTCTCTCTCTCTTTCATGGTCTCTCTCTCCCCCCCAAACCCCCCCTTGTTTGTGGGATGTTTTCTCCTAGCCAGGAACCGACTCCAGATACAAAGGCAGCACATTAAGTGGGGGCAGAAGGAAGAGAGGAACACATTCCTGTGTCATTTTTTTATGCCCTGTGACCCCACACACAAGTGAATTGGACCTAACCATCGCCCTGGAACCTGACCAATCAGATTAGTATTCCATCTTCTGCAAGCGGAGAGCAGAGGGGTGTCAAGGAGACTTCCCTGGTGTGGGGGGAGCAGAGCAGGGCCTTCTGCTGACGATAGCCGTCCAAGCTGGAAGCGTCCAGCCCTCCTTCTCCCTCATCCTTGACCTCCGCACCCTGCCAACCCCACCTTCCAGAGCCACTACCTGATCCCCTGGACCACTGCATCTCGCCCCTGCGATCTGTGATCTCTCCCTCTCTAGTCCACCCTCTACCCAGCGCCCGAGCCACCAGCCATTCTGAAAAGGAAATGGGCCACGTCATTCCCCTATTTATCATCTCTCAGGAAGGCTGATGACAAGGGACACTGGATAAAATGACAGTCCTAGGACTGTGGCAGGGGGCCTGGAGCCATCTGTGTTTGCTATCTGGACAAATTCCATATACAGATTTTTAGCTGCCTCTCTTTACTTGCTGGGGAGGCAGAACTCACCAGACTCACCCTCACATTTGGAGGCCTTGTCTTTCAGTGGCTCCCCATCACCGACAGGGAAAAGGCCTTCTTAGTCTGGCCCTGCCTGCTGCCGCAGCCCCACCATCACTTCACCCCCCTTCCCCATTCTGAATTCTAAATTACTGCCTTTCTTCAGACACCCAAAGGCACCTTTTGGAGAGCCTTTATATGCAAATCCAACCTCTCCAATACATTCTCCCACCTTCGCACCAGCAAACTCTTATTCACCCTTCAGAACCCAGATGGGCCCCCGCGGTAAGGTCTCTCTGACCCTCTCTAGATAGACCTGGTTGTTTCTCTGTCACCTTAGGGCGCCATATGCACATATATCTCCCTCTGCCACACAAATGGGGCAGCCTCTCTGTGCTGAGAGACCTTCGGTCCTTAGCAGTTACAGATGATGGCAGCGTGGGCTAGAGTGCAGAAAGAAAGAATTGAGAGATGAAAAAGGTAAACTCAATATAATGTGGCAAGTGATGGGCTACGGGGGCAAGGGAGGCAGGTGCCAGGCGGCTCCTAGGTTTGGGGCTGGTGAGTCCTCTTCTCTCCCAGATTAAGATCTCCTTGAAGGGGAAGCATGTCTTGTTTACCTGTTCATCCCCTGCCCCAGTGAGCACCCAGTTGTGGGAATTCCAACAGAATGGGGTAGGCCTGAGCCTGCTGGGAAACCAGTATTCGTGACACCAGCCAGGATCCAGGCCTGAGGAAGAGGCAGGGTACCTTGTGAGTGGTCCTGAGCATGTGTTCAAGAACATTCATGACAGGTTACTTCAGTTGTTGGCTATCTGCCCCAAACCTGCTCCCCAACTGCTCTAGGGGGACCAATGCCCACTGGAAGCTACAACGGTTGGGATTTAAGAAAGTAACTTCGAGGCCCAGTTTTACCCCTGCCCACTACCCTGACTTTAAGTTAAGTGATTTCTTTTCCCCAGGCCTTTTTGTCCTGATGGTGTGCTCACTCCTGCTGTCTCTCTGTCTGTCTCTCTGTCTCTCTCTCTCTCTCTGTCTCTGTCTCTCTCTCTCTCTCTCTCTCTCACACACACACACACACACACACACACACACACACACACACACAATGGCTGGACACATATGTGTGTGTGAGACCATGGTCACCAAGCAGAGCAATCCAGAAGCATGGTTCAGAGGTTCTTTTGAATCCTTGCTGTGCAGCCTTGGGCACAGAATCTGAGCCCTCACTCCTTAGCCTCTCATCTGTTTACAGGGCATGATAATAGTATTGACCTCACAGGCCTGGTGTGAGGAAGAAAGGACATGAAGTATGCCAACTATGTCTGGTAAGGACCCAATACATGTGACTTGTTATCGTTAGCATTTCTGTTCCTGTAATTATCGATAATTTTATACCCATTAAAAAAAATAGAAACCTTCCGGGCCAGAGCCTGGCTGGCGGGGCAGGCAGCCCAGGGGAAGCGAGGGACCCAGAGCCTTGGGCACAGGAGTGGAAGTGAAGTCTGTGACCCAGGGCCTTTGGTGCAGGGGCTGGAGAGAGGAGAGAAGAGAAAGAACTGGAGAAGAAATGGAGCCAGAAAGAAAGAAGGAGAGGGAGAAAGGCACAGTGGTGGCCAGGGAAGCAGCTCCCAGTGAACAGAAACCCTGCAAACCGGTCTGGGCAGTGTCCGAGCCAGGCCCCGGTCAGCTGGTGTGGCCGCATCCAGAAGGTGCAGCGGCCTGTGGTCGGGCTGCCCTTGGGCCATGCCTGAGGCCTACTTGCTCGCCCCACCTGGGAGGCAGGTCAGGGGCCCTCCAGGCCTGGTCGATGACAGCCTTTCTGGGTCTGGGAGAGAAAGACTGCTTTAAAGAGAACTGGGGCACACACTCTACTACAAAAAAGGTGCACCGCTTGAAGCCTGACAGAGCCGGATTCAGACTCTGCTCCAGCCAGGGCACCAAGACCATTCAAGCCGGGAAGCCAGTGTTATCAATAAATGGGCTGTGAAAACAGGACATCTGCAGGCAAAAGAACGAAGTTGGACCCTTATGTTACACCATATGCAAAAATTAACTCAAAGTGGACCAAAGACCTAAACCTAAAAACCCGAAACTATAAACCTCTGACAAAGGTAGTTTTTGGGGGGCACCTGGGTGGCTCAGTCGGTTCAGTGTCCAACTTTTGATTTCAGCTCAGGTCATGATCTCAGGGCCCCTGAGTAGGGCTCCCCTCTCGGCGGGGAGTCTGCTTGAGGATTCTCCCTCTCTCCCTTTCCCGTCCCCCCACCCCCACACACACATACTCTCTCTCTCCCTCAAAATAAATAAATCTTTAAAGATTTTTTTAATTTATTTATTTGAGAGAGAGAGAGAATGAGAGAGAGAGAGAGAGAGAGCATGGGGGGGGGGAAGCAGACTCCCCACCGAGCAGGGAGCCCGATGTGGGACTCGATCCCGGGACTCCAGGATCATGACCTGAGCCAAAGGCAGTTGCCTAACCAACTGAGCCACCCAGGTGCCCTAAATAAATCTTTAAAAAGGAAGATATTGTCTGTGTTTCATCACTGTGTATTGGTGGCTGAAGTGGAGTGACTGAGGGATGCCATGTTTTTGCCCACTTCAGTCAGCCTCCTGACTTTAGTATGGGTATGACCTCTAGGCCGGGGCAGGGTTTCCCTAAGTACCTCCTCCAGGACACCATTCCTTCAGCATGCTTCAGCACACAAGGATCATACGGCAGGCAAAATAGGTGTGGAAAAGGTGTCTCATACATTCTTCTCTTGGAAGTTCACCCAAACATTTGTTAAAGGAGTGTTAAAGGCCCTGAGAAGTCCTTCAGTTAAGAAATTGGTTTAAGGGGCGCCTGGGTGGCTCAGAAAAATAGTAGAAGGGGTGTCTAGATGACATTACTTTTGGAAACTCAGAGAGAAGAGAAACCACAGATAGTAAACACTCCGATGGGAAACATTATCTTAATGATTATCTTAACTATAATCAAAGATAATGCAAATTAAAGCAGACTTCAGGCACTTTCAGACGTTTACTAAAGAAATACAGGGAAGATTAGGAGGGAAATGCAAAATAATAGCCCCAGTGCACGCAAGGTTGTGGTGAAACTGACATGCTCACTTAATCAATGACACAACCGGTTGGGAAGGCAATCTGTAGCGAGAACCACAAAGATCAGTATCTCTTTGACTATTAACCCCACTACTAGCAGTCTATCCTAAGGAAATATTAAATTGAAAGCCTTACACTGAATTACTCCCAACAATAGCAAAATGCTGGCTGTTTCTTATGTTAAAGTTTCAAATGGGAAATGTGAGGCTAGGTAGAATTGTCCTATCGAAGGTGACCAAGTACCTATGGAATTAAAACAAACTGGATATCAGTGCGTTTGAGTTTCCTGAGGAATTTTAAAAACAGATTCCAAGGCTCTACCCCATTTGTGCAAAATGGCTGAGAGCTCGCTCTCTGAGCCACTACATTTGGCTGCTTCCCTCTCAACCCCCACCTGTCGTTTCTGTTTCCAGTTTAGTGTCCAGAGAGAGGGAACCTACAATGGAGGACATTCTTCTGTGCCAGGTCATAGACCACTGGCCAGCCAATGAAGTTGGCTGCCCTGGAGTCAATGCCCAGCCCTGATCCAACCAGGTGTAGGTGGTTGACCAGAATAGCACAAAACACAGTCCCCTGTGTCTACCTGCCTCTCTCTTCTCAGCAGGGCCTTATGCATGGGACAATTCTCCTGGATTGCAAAGGCTATCATGAAAACATCTGTGGCTCTTGGAGGTGGGGGAAGGGTGCAGGGAGCTGATTATGTAATTCCAAATTTCCAGTTGATAAGAATCAGGCTGAATCTTTGGATTGGGTCACAATAGAAAATCTCAGCAAGCAAGCCTGCCTTTCTGGGCCAAGTGCTCTGACAGAGAGAAATAAATATTCTATAGCCATTTAATAAACAACCACTGAGACAATTAGCAAACATAACCTCCAATAGTATGGACTTTTGCCTCCTACAAATTTCAGAAAGGTTGCTTTCGCTCATGTCAGGGTTTTAAAGTAGCACTTTCCCAAATTATTTTAGCAAATTAGCAGTTTGGAATATCACGCTCAGCTTCAGCAACCCTTGCCAACCTCATCCCGCTCCGAGAAAGCCATGCTCAGTCTTTTCAAAGCAGATAGTGTAATGTTGCTTCTCGCTGAAGTTTGGCCAGTGGGGTAGGGTTAACTGAGGAGAGGCCTCGGCAATGAAGCTGCCAGAGATTGATGAACAAGGAGAAGCTGAAGGTCAGAAAAGCAAGAAAAAAGAGAAGACCAGGAGGACTGAAGCTGCCCTCCCTCCCTTAGCTTCTCGAGGTCAGAGAACTTCATGCTGCGCTGTCTAATATGACAGCCACCAGCCACTTGTGAAGTTATTTAAATTGAAGATACTTTGAATTAAAAAGGAAAAATTCAGTTCCTCGGTGGTACTGGTCCCATTTGAGGGCGCAAGTGCTTCCTGAGTCCTGTGGCTGCCGTGTTAGTGCAGATGTAGACCATTTCCGTTAATGCAGAAAGTTCTGTTGGGTAGGGGTATAGAGTGAGTCATGTTCTCTTCCTGCTACCCCACTGCCAAATGTTGGTTCCTCTGTGCCCACCCTGTGGGTACAGATGTCACAAGGCCAGTTTGGAAATCTCTTAATGGTTTAGCATTTGTGCTTGGAGATCCAAAGGGCCAAAACCAGGTGATAAAGGTCCCCTGAAGAGGGAGGTCCAGCCACGTTAAGTCATTAAGTCACGGCTCCCAGTCTTCTTGGATGGAGGGCTCCCGAGGTTTTCTCTCACTTTGCAGAGAGAGCGGGAGGGTCAATTGGTTCCTCCTTTTCCTTCTTTCCTAGCAACACAGCCGTAGTTGTCATTTCAGTGAGGTGATGATTCGTTTTTGTGTCCCTATGAGGGAGAGGAGCCTAAAAAGGGGCCATCAGTCCGGGTTCGACTGTTATGAAGGTATAGGGAACACGTGGAAGGTTGTAGCTTAAAAATAAACCAAACCAAACTTTCCACTCCCACCAGGTCAACTACCAGTAAGTACCAGGATGCCCTGAGAGGTCTTTGGGGGGGGTGGGGTGGTGACGTTAACCCCTTTCCCATGAGTGGCCTTGCCCATCAGGTGAAGCCTCAGGAGAGTTCCGCTCAGGAGAGCCGAGCCTCCACTCTCAAGCCCACTGTTTGGAAGATTACAGGCACATGTCATAGACGGGCCTGAGGCCTCACTTCCAGCCTCGTTTCTCCTTATTCTGCTCCCACTTCTGGAGACACAGGCCCAGCGGTTCCACTGCAGAGGCACCGGGCCTGGGACATTGGCTTGCTAGATGCTGCAGGTCCCCCCCTTCCTTTTTTAAAATTTTACTTATATGAAAGAGACAGAGCATGAGTGGGGGTGAGACAGAGAGAGAATCCTCAAGCAGTCTCTCCGCTGAGCCAGGAATCCCATGTAGGGCTGGATCCCAGGACCCCGAGATCACAACCTAAGCTGAAGTCAGACGCTTAACTGACTGAGCCCCCCAGGTGCCCCACTGTGGGCCCCTTCTGCTTAACAGCCCCAAACTGAACCGCTCATTCTTCTACATTCCCAGCCTGCATGAACCTCAGAATGTGCTGAGCAGAGGCCGTCTGATTTGTCTGGAGCAATCCAGCCAGCCCAGTAACTGCAAAACACACTGATGATATCGACCCAGGTTTCTCATCTGAAAGGTTTGACTCTTTTCCAAGAGAAGCCTTAATAGATTAATTAGATCTTTGCCCCTCAGGGATTTGGCAAATAAACAATGATGCATTTATACCAATAATAGGTATAAAGGACTAGTGTTTTATTATCAAAATTAGTCAAGCTGAGTTTAATATGAGGGGCAACAGGGAGTTAAAGTATGCATGGCGGGGGAGGGGAGAGGGACAATGATAGGCATGGGGATGAATTTATTGCATTCCTAACCCCCACGCCCTTCAGGTAAAATGTGGCAGAGTACAAATCTAAAGGTTTTGTATACTTTGCCTCAAAGTGAGCCCATGTTTCTTGATCTTCAAGAAGCATAATGCTACTCTGGATGGCCAAATAGATCTTGTTTCTGAGAGTTACAGCCTTCTAGCATTTGAATACATTGAAAATATTTATAAAATTCATTTGTTTTTGACATCTTAAGTCTCCAGGAATTTTTTTTTAAGATTTTATTTATTTATTTGAGAAAGAGAGAGAGAGAGAGAGAGCGGAGGGGCAGAGGGGGAGGGAGAGGGACAAGCAGACTCTGTGCTGAGTGCAAGCCTGATGCAGGACTGGATCTCACAGCCCTGAGATCATGACCTGAGCCAAAATCAAGAGTCGGACAACTGACTGAGCCACCAAGGCGCCCCCAGGAATGTTTTTTAATAGCAATTTTCAGGTATGTGTTTCCTAGAACTAAGTGGAACACCAAAATTATCAGATGAACTTTCCCGTGATTGAAAAGTAAATTTTCTTTGTTTCTTATTAAATTTTTATTTCTGGTTATTTAAATAATAGATAGGCAGAAAGAAAGAAAGAAAGAAAGAAAGAAAGAAAGAAAGAAAGAAAGA
>NW_027397086.1:20201894-20212483 GCF_003265705.2 Callorhinus ursinus | reverse complement strand
AGAAAGAAAGAAAGAAAGAAAGAAAGAAAGAAAGAAAGAAAGAAAGAAAGAAAGAAAGAAAAAGGAAGGAAGGAAGGAAGGAAGGAAGGAAGGAAGAAAGAAAGAAGGAAAATTGAAAATTCAAGCAGCAAGAGGTCCAGCCTATATATGGGTTAAACATTCCTTATCATGTGGTAACCAATATGAAAAATCTCCTAAAGTTTATAGGAAATGAGAGTTTTCTAATGAGAAGGAAATTGTATTACAGTCTTAAGTGCATTTTCCTCTGTGATCCATGAAGCAACAGCAAAAGGCTTCAAGGCCATTTCAATATGGCCCGATTACCTTCCCGGCCTCCTCTGTGTCCACCCCCACAACCCCCCACCGCTCGTTCAGTGTCTCATTCACTGTCCTTTGACACATCACCTCTTCAGTGCCTCCAGCTCTTTGCCCACACTGTTCCCTGTGCCTGTGGGGTCCTCCTTCACCCAGCCCTATTTTGTGACAGCTTAGCATACTCTCGCTTACTGTTTAAAATGCAGACAGTAAGTGGGTACTTCCAAAGTACAAAGTAGATACACTAGCAAGTATGAGATACACAGCAGCGTGAACCTGTTCTGTGGGTTCTGACTTCTCCAGGAAGCCTGGCTTCTCTCAGTCCTCAACTGCTGAATCCCAGATCAGCCAGGTCCCCCGCCACCCAGGCCCTCAGGGAAGCACTGCTGGTTTTCTGGGCACCATTCCTGAGCTTAGGTGGATGTACCTCTGCAGACACCTCTGAGAGTCTCCAAAGTGGCTGCTTTACCTTCCCTGCAGATTCCCATCCCAGAAATCTCCCTCCACAGGTCTTGCCAGATCCCTGGACACACACAGAAGGCCTGGGTTCCTGGAGCACTGCCCGCCCTAAGGCTACCTCACCCTAGAGCCACTTCAGAAGGAGGCCACAGACTTCCTGGTTGGCCTAAGAGCCATTTTTTGGGCCACAGTTAACTGTGGGATCTGAGCTTAACTCTCAAACTTGGATCAGCCTCTCAGTGAACAGGCCTGAGGGCATGTTAGCCCCAGTAAGTCAACACAGCATAAGCTACATTCTAGAACCAGAAAGGAGGACGGTGGTAGCCTGCCTAGAGAAGGATTCTCTTCTGCAACTTCATTTTTTTGAGTGACATCGATGAGCCGGAAGGAAAGGGGTATAATCCTTACTGAGCACCTGCTTTGTACTCACACAATTTTTTTTTTTTTTTTTTTTGCGTTTAATCCTCACAACCACCTAAATGATAGTATTGTTTTCCCCAGACCTGCCTGTCACATTTGCAGGCAAATAGCACAAATGGCGGAAGAGTACAAATGGAAGTCCACAGAGCGCATACCATTTGCTTCAATGTTTTGAAGTGAAAAATCAAGCTAAGAAGTTGTCAAAGTAAGTGCTAATCTAAACTGACAAATATTTTCATAATGACCTGGGAGACTAAGTTCCAATTTAGAATTCACAGGCTCATCAGAGTTCTGAGCTGAAGTGTGGCAAGGTATGGAGAACTGCCCCTTCTCTTCTCAACCCTGACTCTATCCTAAGGCACCGGGAGGACACACCTGTGTGGAAACCAGATGTCTCTGTTCTGCCCACCTTCACCCCCATCTCCTACTCTCCAACAGCTGCCCTTGGCTGCCATCAGGCCTCAGACAGAGTAGTACATCCTCATGCGTATGGATCTGGGGAGCAGCCCTTACAAACCCTAAAAGTGGGTACAGGCCCATTTGAACGGGGGATTTCAGGGACCTGGCCCCTACAATGTGGCCTAGATGGGGAGCATAGGTTCTAAGCGGCAGGTCCTTTCACCCCATTAACCCCTCACTCAGCAGGGAGGAGTATAGGCAAAGGAACACCAGAACAGGAGCCTATAGACCAAGGGGACCAGAGCAGGGGCCCCCCTTGCCTGAGCCTAAAGATTTTTCTGACTTTATTCTCCTGCCCAAATGAGCAAGTCAACTATGACTGGCCAAGAGGGGCCAGTCCCTGGGAGGTTGAACCCAGGTGGAAGAGACAAATTCCACAGTCCCCAAGGGGAACAGAAGATCTCATCCTAATTCATGGGCCATGCTGGGGTGACAAAGCAGCACTCTTCTGCCCTTAGATCACCCACCGCCGAGTCCCTCGATGAGAAACAGAACTTGGAAGGGTTTAAACATTTCCTGACCGGGACACAGCTAGTCAGTGATGGAGCTCGAACCCACACTGGGCTGACCCAGGATCCCCGCTCTTGCTGTGCCCTATACTACAAAGGGGAGGGTGTCTGCAGTTGAAGAGAAGAGAGGATGCAGAAAACAGAGGGCTGCATTTTGAGGCTCTGGGATGCAATGAACCTGGGCTTTCCTGACTGCAAGGCAAGCCGAAGTCCAGGCCAAGGGTCTCCTGAACATTGGTGGTGCCACCCAGGTAAGCTCCTGATCTCATCTCTCTGGCTATGCTACCGCCCCTACAATTCAGTCTCTTCCCCCTGGGTGTAGAGCTGATGTTCCCTCAGCTTCTCAACCTGCTATCTTTAGGTTTTTGCATTGATGAACTTTGACTTTTTCTCTCTTTCTTCCAAGCCATTTGCCTGTTCAGTGAAAAAGGTGGCCTTGGGTGTGCCAGCTCACAAAGCCTTTCTCAGACAGGGGTAGCTCCCAGAGCACAGTGACACAGGGGATTTTTCCCTCGTTAAATTTAACTATTAACATTATAACTTGTTTATAGATCTCTAATTGGCTTTGTCAATGAAGGTCAGAGCACATTATAAAGCAAGATTTAAAGAAATAAAATACCTAAGTACAGACTAGAGATCTGGTTATTAAGTTTATATAGCCATCAAGCCATTAAAGCCTTGGCCTTCTTTCATTGTTCTTTTTAAGGCCAGTGATTCTCAATCTGGGCTACACATTGGAATCACCTTGGGAGCTCCAAGAACCACAGATGAATAGGTCCCACACCTCGACATTTTGATGTGATTCTTCTGGGAGTGGGAATTTAATTTTTGTTTTAATTTAAATTTTTTTCCAAGTGATTTAATGCAGTTAAGATTGAGAACCACAGATTTTTTTTTTTTTTTTTAAGGAAAATTCTTACCCTATCTATGTTGCTTTTAGCATTTGACAGTATGGGTCCTTGAGCCTGGCTAGATCCCCCTTTACCCAAAGCTTCCTATTTCTGCCAACTATAAACATCCTATAAAATGCCTTCCTAGATACCCGAGAGTACTCTAGCACACAGTCAAAACTTCCTATATTTATAGTTTTAAGGAAAGAAGGTCTCAGTTTATCTCCTGCACAATGAGCAAGTCAAGGCTGGTGACCCAGGAGGGGCCCATCCCCAGGAAGATGAGCAGGAGGATGAAGAAGCAAAGTTTGTGGTCCCAGGGCAACAGAGCATGCCATCTTAATCCTCAGGGGATGGAGGGTTGACACAGCAGTATTCCACATTCCCATATTCCACATTCTCAGCTGTATTTGCCCAGCCAGTGCTGGCTGTCTGGGCGCCGGCGGCGGGCTCTCCCTGTGTCAGACTCTTCTGCTAGAGGAACCACCTAGAAAAGGTGGGAGGGGCCGCAGAGGGGGATCTAAGGCCTGGAGAGCTCAGGGCCCTGCCTCCACCTCCTCCAAGTCCGTTCAGGAGTCCTAGTCACACAGCTTGCCACCCACTTGTTGGCTGGTGACCCTGAGCTTTGGTTCCGGACAGTTCCCTCCCGCCCCCTGCCCCCATCTTTCAGATACAGCCACCACAACTGCAGAGAGCTAGTACGACTAGTTCCACAACGTCTGGCCCCCGGGGCTCTGGGAGCTGGCCGGGGACAGTGGCTCCCTGTGGCTGAGGTGGGGCCCGCCTTCAGAGTCCTCTTTGCAGACTGAGTGTGGCCTTTGTCACCCATTGGTCATCGACAGATCTAAAGATTCGTGACCACACTTGTCATCAGTCAAAATAACCAACTGAGTTCTGCTCTCCTGACCCAAGATGGGCCCAGGCCTGGGAAGAAAATGCTCACATTGTTTCCTCATGAGATCAGGCATAGCTTCGCCAGTGGTGAGGGGAAGCCCTCAGATGCCTTTAATACTTCTGCCAGTCTTGGCAGGTTATTTTCATTCTTCATCGGGGCACAGAAAACTATTGTTTTTGAGAACTCTCAAGCTCCCTCTAGTGTGTACAATATATTGGGCATTACTTGGGTGTAAAAACTTTGAAGAACCTAAGGAAATAAGTAGAAATTTGAATGAAGATCTATGAATTGGGATAGCCATTGCAGTGACATTTACGATAGCAAAAAAATAGAAATCACCTAAATAGGGACATGGAAAAATAATCATGTTACATTATGGTATAGAAATTTGAAATATGACAAGTAAGAAAGACTTTAATGACACAGAGAAATGTTCGTGGTGCAAGGGTGTTAATGAAATTATATTTACACTGAGATATAAACAGTGTAAAAAGCAAATGTAAGATGGGGAGGGAGGACTAGGTGGAGCACAGAGGATTTTTAGGAAAGTGAAAAATATTCTGTATGTATTATATTGACGGGTGTATAGGTCATTATACATGTGTCCAAACCCACCCAATGTATACCACCAAGAGCGAACCCTCACGTAAACTATGAACTTAGGTGATTATGACATGTCAATGTGGGTTCATCAACTGGTAATAAATGTACCCCTCTGGTAGGGGATGATGATGGTGGAGGCTATGCATCTGGGGAGACAGGGGCATATGGGAAATCTTTGTACCTTCCTCTCAGTTTTGTTGGGGACTAAAACTGCTCTAGAAAAAGAAAAGTGTTGGGGCACCTAGCTGGCTCAATTGGTAGAGCATGCAGCTCTTGACCTCGGGGTTGTGAGTTCGAGCCTGACATTGGGTATAGAGATGACTTAAAAATAAAATCTTTAAGAAAAAAAAAAATCTTTTAAAAAAAGTTCTGGAAGTAGATAATGGTGATGGTTACACAACATTGTGAATGTATTTAGTGCCACTGAATTGTATACTTAAACATGGTTATAATGGTGAATTTTATGTGTTTATACTTTACTGCAACAAACAAACAAACAAAAACAACAACAACCCATGTAATGTGTGCTCAGAAAAATCTTGGAAAGAAATGCTCCAAAACCTTAGATATCTTTAGGAGTAGGATTATAGGATGACTTTTATTTTCTTCTTCAGTTTCTATCTGAAAGGCCCACACTAAGCATATAAAAATGTAATCAGGATATAGAATCTATAATCTGGAAAAAGTTAGTCTATCTGTCAGGGTCTCAATAAGAAATAGATGACACCCTCAAATCAGAATAGTTCAGGGAAGGCTTACCGATAAAGGGATTAACTACAGAGGTATGGGGGTGTAAGGGAACCCCAAGGGATGCTGTAGGACCTGAGATACAGAAAGAGTAGAGCTGGTACAGTCCCTAGGCTGAAGAGAGGAGGCAAGGGAAGGGGTTAACAGAGAGCAGTGACCTTCAGTTGGGGCAACAGCCCACTAAAGAGTCATTCACTTTCCTCCTCTGAGCTTCTGCTAGAGATCCTGCTAGACAGAAACCTCCTGGACTGCAGTGCATACTGGTTGGCATTCGGAAGCACAGAGCAGAAAGGTAGAGAGTGATCTGGAGGGGCATGTGGAAGGTAGCCAGTAGCAGAGTTTTTAACGGGAATGTTGAATTTTTTGAAAGGACAGATGCTCCTCTGTCCCCTAGGAAGCTTCTGACTTGTGTTGTTTTCAGAGTTTCATGACCAGAGCAACAGAAGCAGTCAATGTTTAAAGAAGTCTTTCTCCTTTGCTGTGCATAAATTCTTGGGCCCTTTCCCAGAAATGACTTTCCAGAATAATTGTCCTAGAAAGCTGCACATAGACTGCCTGTCTCTGAATTGCCACACATTGGAGTTAATTCACAGTTCCCACCATCTACTTGCAACGATGACAGCTGGTCACAAAAAGCCCTCGGCTTGGAGTTAGAAGATTCTAGGCTCAATTTCCAGCTCTAGAAGTTTCTCTTTGGTTCCTAGTGTTTACTTGAGGTATTAAAACATCAGGTGGAATGATTCATTCACTCGTAATTCATCTAGCACATATTTAACACACTTGTCCCAGGCTCTGTAGGGGCTGGTACTATAGTCATACAATGAACACTTGCTACTCACCTCAAACGGATCATATTCTAATGAAAGAGATCAGTAACATACATCTATAGTTGAATGGATGCAATAGTGCCATTAATGGTAACTGCTGCATCAAACTAACCTGCTAAGAATAGTGGTTGATCATGAAAAAAAGCTGGGTTTTTTTTTTTTTTTTTTTTTTGCTCACACCAAGTCCAGTGGAGGTTAGGAAGCCCTCTTCCTTCTTATAGCCACACCATATACAACCCATTGTTGTCAGAGTCGGATAAGGAGAGATAAAGAGGTACATTGGCTCTTAACTGCCTTGGCCCAGAAATAACACACATCACTTCTGTTCAAAGTTCATTGGCTAGACCTGGGTCACGTGACCACCCCTAAATTACCCTCTGTGGACGCTGGGAAATGAAGCAGAGCTCACAGACACTTCATGAGTACTGTCTCTGCCCCTGTAGGTAATGCTATGATACCAGTGAGCAAGGAATCATGTATTAATTATGACTCTGGATTCAAGTAACAGAAACGGGCTTGAGTTAGCATAAACAAAAAGGGAAATTCATTATAAGAATTTTAAGGATTTCGGGGTGTCTTCAAGAATCAAATGGCAGAAATGCCACTGAGCATCAGGCAGGGATTAGAATCAGGAAATGCAGAGCCATTGAAAGATTTCTCTTGATTTGGTACCATTTTGTGAAGAGAAAAGCAAGTAGCTGGCTTTTTGCTTCACAGACAATCCATCAGGTGTGCTTTGCAGGGAGTTCAGGCATTCCTGATGATGGATATTTAATCCACATTAGGGAGAGAGAGAGAAAGGCATTCCAAAGGAGATGATGTCTGCCCAGTTTTTTTTTTTATTTTTATTTTTTGGTCTTTTTTAATATACATTTTTATTGCAGTAAAATTGCCCTGCATTTTGAAGGCTAAGAAGGCATTTGTTGGGTGAAGACAAAGAGCAAGGTCTTTTCAGGCGGCAGATGCAAAGAAATGGTTACACAAAAGAGCTGTATATAACCTGTTGTTATCCTTGCCACCGTCTGGATTTATTCCTTATCTTTGGCTTTAAACACTTGACTAATTTAATGTGGTTCAGCATAGCCTTCTTCATGTTTATCCTGCTTGATGTCCATTGAGCGTCTTGAATCTTGATGTTTATGTTTTTAATCAAATTTGGAGAAATTTCAGCCATCATTTCTTCAAATGTTTTTTTCTCCTCCATTCTCCTCCCCTCCTGTTCTTCTGGAACTCCAATTATATATGTCAGACCACTTGATAATATCTAACAGGCCCTGAGTCACTTCTTTAAAAAAAACAAAAAAACTTATTTTTCTCTCTGTTCTTCATATGATATAATTTTTATTGCTCTATGTTCAAGTCCACTTACTCTTCCCTCTGTTATTTTCATTTGGCTCTTAAATTCATCCATTGCATTTTTAAAAATTAAAATATTGTGTTTTTAATTTCTAGAATTTCCATTTTAAAAATCATTTTGATTTTTCTTTCCCTGTTGAGATTTTCTACTTTTCCATTCATCAAAAGTATATTTTGTTTTATTCCATTGTGAGTAGTTATAACAGCCATCAAAAAATCTTTGTCTTCTAGTTCTAACATCTGGATTATCTTGGAGCCGTTTTCAGTTGCTTTTGTCTTGAGAATGTGTTCCATTTTCCTGGTTCATTACACATTGGGTTATTTTACATTGTAAGTTGGACATTATGAAAATGGGAAGTCACGTTGTACAATTTCCCTGCTTTGCATGTGTATTCTCCCCCAGAATCTGCCTGGTTTCTCTTCCCCCTTCTAGTGATTTCAGGGAGCTGTTCATTGCGTCATGCCCAGATTTTAGAGCTGTTGTCTGTTGGATTATTCATCTAGCAGGATCTTATTTAATCAGAACCAAAAACAGTGTGGATTTTTAATTTACTTCGTCCTGACAGCATCTCACCTCAAGGACAAGCTCTACACCTTTCATTGTTCTGTCCCTTGGTTTCTCCAGTGCTCCTGGGAAGGATGTGGGGGTCAGAAGCCCCGAAGGGTGGGGGAGCTTAGGGCTTCTGGGGCAGCCATCATATAATGGGGGATGGGAGTCAATGGATAAATACTCCTCCTTGTGGATTTTAAAGCAGACAATTCCAAGAAGCATCCTGTGTGTTCCTCAGGGAGGGCCACGGCAGGATTGAGGCCCAATGGCTCCAGTGGTGACTCACATAACATACTCTTCAACTATCTTTTCCTCTTTCCCTGTTTCACTTTCTCTTGTACCTCACACTTCTGGGGTCAACTCCCAAATAAACTATCTGCACTCAAGTTTCTTGTTTCAGTCCCCCTTTCTGGAGGGATCCCAGGCTAATGTTCAGTTGTCAATCCCATGACTCCTCCTTTAGGCGGGAGCAATAGTATCCGATACAGAGTCATGTCAGGAGAAGATCAAGTACAAGAGCTATGCTGGGATCCTGACTGTAAAGGCCTTCAATGCCATCTAAGAAGTTTGGATTCTGTTTGGTACAGAAGAAAGAACCGAAAGATATCCGCTATGAAATGTACACGATCCAACTGTTTATGGTCTTTTATTGTCCAAAGACCTGAAGATTCTCTGACCTGCTATCTCTGAATTTCAGTTTCTCTCATTAATAAATTGGGAAGAGTAGCACTTCCTTATTTTGCACAGTTGTTACAAAGACCACATTAGATAATGCACATTCCACAAGGAGCTAAATAAAAGTAGGGTGTTACTATTATTACTTCGATCAGATGTTATATGTTAGTGTGGGAACGAAACATTCTAATGTTAAAAACAAAAACCATATTTGCCTAATACAGTTTCCAACTGTGGCAAAAGTATATTTTCTTTCTTTTTTTTTTTTTTTAAAGATTTTATTTATTTATTTATTTGACAGAGAGAGACACAGCGAGAGAGGGAACACAAGCAGGGGGAGTGGGAGAGGGAGAAGCAGGCGTCCCGCCGAGCAGGGAGCCCGATGCGGGGCTTGATCCCAGGACCCTGAGATCATGACCTGAACCGAAGGCAGACGCTTAACGACTGAGCCACCCAGGCGCCCCGGCAAAAGTATATTTTCATCATGCAGTTTCATGGACCATGGAATCCAAATACAATTTTGGGTTATACCTACAAGACGACAAAATAATAAACAAAGTCTAATATATCTGTAAGGAATTGTGGATTCTAAACTAACAAGGGGCTTAAACAGATAGAGGCGGGCCTTCTAAGACGAGCACGGAAACTCTCTGATGTCTCAGACTTCTGCCTTTCGGCTCTGCCAACTTGAGAGTATGGCTTTTGTCTTCCAAGTCCCAAGATGGTTACTGCAGCTGTCGACCTCGTGTCAACTTTCAGGCAGGAGGACAGGAGTGGGAATGGAAAAGGAGGAGTCTTCAAGTGGCGTCAAAAACTTTCTCAAAGTCTCAGCTAAGGATGTCGATTTGTGTCGCTCTGGCCCCCCCTTTAAACATACGGAATGCTTGGGAAATGTCACCTTTTAGCCGATAACAAGTCATCCCCAAACAAAAGCATGGTTCCATCAGTAAGAGAAAAGAAGAGAATGGGTACTGGGCAGGCAGTTGTCTCTCTTGGCCATAACCGGTGTCTCAGAGCCCTGGGTCAAACCCTGTATTCAAATTCTACTTTTGCCCTTATTTGTTGGCTGACTGGGCAAGTTACTTTCTGAGATTCAATTTCTTTTTTTTTTTTTTTTTTTTAAGATTTTATTTATTTATTTGAGAGAGAATGAGAGATAGAAAGCACGAGAGGGAAGAGGGTCAGAGGGAGAAGCAGACTCCCTGCTGAGCAGGGAGGCCGATGTGGGACTCGATCCCGGGACTCCAGGATCATGACCTGAGCCGAAGGCAGTCGCTTAACCAACTGAGCCACCCAGGCGCCCTGAGATTCAATTTCTGCTTCTGCAAAATGGTGCTAACTCTTTGTCCTTTCAAAAGATTGGCACAGAATCATTTTGAGGATTCTGTGAGATAATCCATGCAATGTGCCTAACACAACGCCTGGCACAGGAGAGATGCTCAATGTATCTGTTGACTCTGACTCTAATAATACCCTGTGCCAGGTGCTAGGCTAGAAGGGAAAAACTCAACAGCACATAATCTCTGCCTTCAAGGAACTCTGGGTGTGTGTGTGTGCGCATGCGTGCGTGCGTTAAGACGTGTCACACAGGTACCCTGCTACTCAGCGCAGGTCCCTTCTTTAGTGTCCCTGCTTCTGTACCCCAGAGGCTGGGAAGAGTGTCTGCTGAGGGCTCCCAGCCATGCACTTCAATGGAAATTGCCTTCAACGGCTGGGAACTGCCTGCCTCCAGGTTATGCACCCTCCCAAGGTGGTCCATGGCCAAGGATTGGCTAATGCATGGATCAAAAAGCCCGGCCCAGGGGCGCCTGGGTGGCTCAGTTGGTTAAGCGACTGCCTTCCGCTCAGGTCATGATCCTGGAGTCCTGGGATCGAGTCCCGCAT